>NW_009916479.1:0-56741 GCF_000696875.1 Nestor notabilis | reverse complement strand
GGCGGAGAAGGGAGAACAGGCCTCTTCCCCCCCCCCCAGCCACACCAGAGAGAGACCATACAGCAGTCCTGGGCTGTGTCTGCATGGACCAGCACAGACAGATACCAGCTTTTTCTGTCCAAACTGAAACACAACCCCAGCTCCTATCCAGGAGCTACACATCCCATGGTATAACATCCTATGCTATATGCTCCCATATGCAGTACTAAGCCATCTGTAGTGCTTTGGGATCACAGCCAGTACTTTCTGTATGTTGATGCTGCATTGCAACAGCATAGCTCTACTATTACTATTAGTGCAGTGGGGAAAAGGAGACACTGAGACTGGTTATACCTACACTGCTTCCCTAAAAGCCAGAGCTGGGCAGCGAGCTAAAGCCTGATGTATTCCCTGGCTCTTGCATGCCTGCGCAGTCTGCCACCCAGCAGCTCCTGGTGCCTCAGTGTCAGGCAATGCAGGTACACTTCTAGAAGGAGACCCATGAGGATGTGATCTTGTTTCCGGGCACCTGGATGTCTGATGAGAGATGCTATGCTCAGCCCATTGTCAGAGCAAATAGCTCTGTGTTTGAGCTCATGCAAAGGTGTAGTCCAAGCCTGAGTTTTCTCATGTGAGCACAGGATTTGAAGGGAAATCTGACCTTGAGTCTGGTCTTGAACCTTTGCTTTAAATAACACTGCAGATGTGCCTACTGAGACAAATAGAGTCAATCACTGTGACTAAAACCCAATTCCCCAGAAAAAATTGGCAAAAATGGTTACTAGAAAGTTGTGCTGAAGAGTTTAAGCTTATAAATTATGCTGACCATTGGATATCTCCTTATTTGCTGATCAACTGTAGTGTAGAAGGGGATAAAACAAGATTATTTGTCTGTCAAAAGGCATAACCTACTAGAAAGAATTTGATGAATAAAATATTTCATTTTCTGCCTTAATGTGGATTCAGGCTTACACCAGACATGATCCCTCTGGTATACATGTTGTGGAAACATATTCCAGGTTTGACACATTTGCCACAATCATTTTATTCTGTAGAATCCTGTGATCAACTGCTCATGGCTTCAACATTACTCAGGGCAGCAGGAAGAAAATGTCACTGTAGTCTTTTGTTTTGAGACTCCAGGTAACAAAGCCTCGGGAAAGTAGAGTTATTATAATGCTGATGCTAAGGATTAGTTTACTTCAGCTGAAAATCTATTATACAAAAAATATTTGAGTTAAATTAAATTGTCTTTCTTTCCCTCCCCCATTCCTACAATTTTCCTGATGTTATCTTATTACACCACATTTAAAACTTTATCAATCATACTGTATAAGCTAAAAAGATAACCAGCTATGCCTGCATGGAGAGAATAAATAGAATCATAGGCAAAAAAGTTTCCTTTATAAAACATTTAAAATGCAGACCTTCTTATTGTTTTAAGCTAGTTTGGATCAAAAGAAGTCACAAGACCATATTTTTATGCATATAATATGCCTTTATATATATATGATAGATATATATGAATTTGTTAAATGAGATGTAAATTCACCTCTTTCCTGTATTCTTTGTTACCTGCAAACTTTTGTGTAATAATATTAAGCCAAGTCTCCCAAAACCAAAATAAGAGAGGTATATATTTAGGCACAAGTGCTTATATACAGCCTGAGAACCTAAAGATACCTGTATTGTACCCCTTTCCCTTCTTCAGTTCACTTTAGATCGTGACAACACATTTGTCTTCAGTATTTATAGACTGACTGTAACTGACTATGTGCCACTCAGGCAGAGGTGGTAGATACTTACAGGCTTACCAGTCTCAGCTATGAACTCCTTACCACTGGCTCTTCTTCTAAACTTCCAAGTAGCTTCAGACTGTAATCTGCCATTGCAACTAAACCAAAACAAATGGATCTATTGCAAGTATGTTTCATTCATCTATCTAAATATAGATGTATATTGGCTCAGGGTGCAGGCTGGGTAAAATTCAGCTTTTGATCAGCAGTTGATTTCTATTTGCAGTCTCAATTAAGCTAAATAGGAGTTTTATCCCAAGGGAAAGGGTAATTACTTAGCCCTCCTGTGGACTTCAGGGAGCTACGGAAGTGCTACGTAAAAAAAAGCTCTGCTAATCTAGAACTATTGCACATAAACCCAAACAATAAAATTTCATTAAAATTATTTAAATTACTAAAATCAAGAACCCGAAAGTTAGGAAATGCCAATTATCTTGTTTATATTTGATTACTCTCCATTACAAAGTTGCCAGCAGGACAAGTAGAGGCTATTCATATTATGTGGGTTATATACTTAGGTGTACTTCAGTATTTATACATTCCCCCCACTCACTCCAGACTTGGGGCAGAATACTCTCAAACAGACAGGAACTGAGTGCCATTTGGGGTTCAGTGTGAGCAAAAGCCAATGTGGCAGGTGAGGCATGGTATAACAAACTGTTCATCTGGGTCCCTGAACTACTGAGTCATCAATCTCCATCACGTTCTAGCCATTGGATTAGCCATTGGATTAACCATTAGATTAACCATTGATCTATATTCTATTAGTCCTACAGGTAGAAGTACCTACACGCTTAACCAAAAGGCAAATTTTAAGTACTTTGATGGTAACTAAAGGCCTTTTAAATCCTAAGGTAGAGACATGAACCTTTAACTGAATACCAACACCTCGGCCCTACATCAATCTGCTTAAAATTTTTATATACTGATATAAATCAGAAGAAACTTTGCTAGTGCTAAAAAACCTGTGCTAGCATAAACTGCTCTGAGGTCAGTCTGGACCTTGTGGGACTGGGGTGGTGGTGAGTGCTTGTGACAGACTATTCAATAGGTTGTCCAGATCATCCCTGAGATATATACAGACAATGGAACTGGTTGAATCTGACTGTGAGAAGGAAACTTCACAGATTTCAGCTTTGTTTGTGTGGGTTGAAAGAGATTCTCCAGGGTGCATACATTGCTTATAACTGCTCAGCTGTAAATCTGAATGAAGGCTGGAGAAACAAAAAGCTGCCTATGTAGACAAACTACTTGGCTCTATGCCCTCTTCAGTGTTTACCCAGGCTGCAGACTGTTTTAGCAAAAGGAATCATAGAATAAATATGCTCTAAGGTCTAAAGATTCTCTCAACTATGTAAAATCCAAAATAGGGGCTGGGAAGGGCAGCTGCTCATTTGCATTCCTGGCATCCGATGCTAACGACAGGAAGATAACTGTAAGAAATGCCGGTTTTTAAATGCATTAATGTTTAAAGGAAAACTGCACCTAACAGAACAACACCTTTTTTTTTCCTTTTTTTTTTTTTTCAGTTTTGCATTTTCTGTGCTCTTTAGACACACAGTTGAGATGGCCTCATACCAGACATTTTTTATACAGCATGTGTTTTTGTTTTTGTTACTATGCTGAGCTCTCCAGAGACCTTTCCAAGACTGAGCTCTGCTCTCCCACTTGTCCCACCACAGCTTCTTTGAGACATCTCTCCTGCAAAGCTGTCCCTTCCTTTGACTACGGTTTTCCTATCTCAGGCACAGGTGACTTGCCCTGGATGTTGCCCTCTTGTTTCATTTCCCAGTTTATGATGACTGTTCCTCTCTTCCATCTTGCTTAGAATTGGGAAAAAAGTAAATTACAAGATTTTCTTCCAGTAAAACATGTCTGTTGAACTTTTTACCACAGCAGTTTTCCTTTTCTGAAGGAATCTGGGCTGTAAATACCAATACTTGGAGATCATTCCTGTCTACTAAAGGAAATTTGGTTTGGAAACTGAGCACAGAATTGGAAGTATGAGTTGCTTAGCGTTCCGCATCTTTGCCTGTGATGATTTCTAAGCATATTTTGCCATAAATGGACTATCCTATAATGGACTTTATAGAAATCATAGAAATACAGAAATCATAGACATATAGAAATCATTCTATAAATGGACTTTATAGACTCATAGAATAGTTTGGGTTGAAAGGAACCTTAAAAATTATCTAGTTCTAACCCCCTTGCCATGGGCAAGGACACCTTCCACTAGACCAGGTTGCTCAAAGCTCTGTCCAGCCTGGACGTGAATGCTGCCATGGATGGGGCAGCCACAGCTTCTCTGGGCAACCTGCTCCAATTACTCATGGCCCTCAACAGTAAAGAACTTCTTCCTAATATCTAACCTAAATCTCCCCTTCATGTTGGGGCCCCAGAGCTGGACACAGTACTGTGGATGAGGTCTCACAAGAGTGCAACAGAGCGGGAGAATCACATCCCTCAACGTGCTGGTCGCATTTCATTTGATGCAGCTGAGGATACAGTTGGTTTTCTGGGCTGCAAGCTAATGTTTATGCTATCTTCCAGCATTCAGGTATGTAGAAACTAACAATACACAGCTCATTTTTTGGACTGGTCCCCAGTTAGATCAGTAAAAAATATTAAAAGATGAACAGCCTTTTATCTGCGTTGGCAAAAGAGAGCTTAGTGCTACATTGACACAAATGGCTTTGCTCTAACAGCTGGTCCACACCACAAGGTACAATCTTTCCTGTATGCCTCAGTAGGGTAATAAGATGGAAATCCCCATTCTCTGCTACTTTACCAGAAAGTGAGAAGCTCTGGTCTTGTATTAAGAAATCATTACTCTATACTGAGGTGCTGTTGAGATAAAATGAAAATTTCAGAGCATAATTGTGCTTTTATTTTCCCTCCCATGTGTGCACTTGTTGTCAGTGCCTGAACCTATATAGACTAGGTGTTTGACTTATCACCTGATGCAGCTCTGTGCTTATGTATAGTTCCTTTCCTGTATTGTTTTTTGTGGTGGCGTTTCTCTGGCCCCTTTTTCTCCAGCAAGGCTCTTTCTCCAGGAGGAAGACCAAGAAGTTGAAATCCCAGCCCACCTGAAGTTAATGGCAAAACGATCATTGACTTTAACAGGGCCATAATTTCAGCACCTAACACCATAAATCAGCTTTCGGTACAATTGATTTCCTGAACTGTATTCACTGAATATATGGTTTATTCCAAGGGTTTCTGAATGTTGTTTGTTCAGAAAGTACCCTCAGCGCCTTCTGGCTTCTCATTTCTTTCCTCTGTAACAACAAATTTAATTGATATAATTTAACAAATTGATTTAAGGTCTTACCTGAATAAAGGTGGGGATTACTGTCTGTCTAAACTCACAATAGTACAAAATCACCAGTACTGAGGTTCCATAGAATTCTCAATGCATTAGCAGCTGAAATTTCACAGTCATAAAAAACGCATACCACTCCATGCTCCAAAAGAAGGACACAGAAGTGTCTTTCTCATAGAACTGAATTTTAGACTCAAGGAGTTAACAAGTTAACACCAAGCTAAAACCCCTTACCAAATGCTTCAAGCACTGAGACTGACACTGGACCCGAGTCTTCATTTCAAAGTTTGATTGAACTTGAATTGTAATAACATCAGAACAAGCTCAGTCTCACCCAAATCTTAACTGAAAGCAAGTTTCACTGGTTTGATTTCCTCCATGAAAATAGAATAAATTGAATAAAAAAATCTCAAGTTATTTTGTCAGCAGCGTCTTGAGCTAGAGATACTATGGTTAGTGTGAAGAGAGGAAGCTGATCTATGGTTAGAAGTTGGACAAAGAAAATTTAAGTCTTTAATGTAAGATTAGATGGGACCATTTTTGCATGCAGTGAGTGCGAAGGATGGCAAAGGGAGATAAGCAACATGAGGCAGGAATGGCCTGACAGTGGTGTCACAACATGTAATTACATACTGCAATATATGATACTGCATATTATATAGGATGCACTTATCCTGTGTAGTGTATAATTCACCTAAGTATCAAGAGAATGTGGTTGAGAGCCTATAGTTTCTACGCAAAATGTAAACTCATCTAGTATCAATCAGTAGTAAAATCAGAATGACACAGATTCAGAGGAAAATGGGTTTGACAAACAAGGTCAATGAAATTTTTATCTGTAAATCAGCTAGAGTAGAACAAACATTGTTGTTTGGGTCTCTAGAGTCAAAGAAGGAATCAGAAAACGGACTGAGTAACCACTGAAAATCAATTAGCATCTTGGCTGAAAGCACTAATAGAGTAAACACAGATTTTTTTTCTGAATTATAAAAACACATGGAAGAGAAACATCTCACCTGATGTCCAAAAAGCTGTCTAGACATGAAATGTAGTGTTGCTCGTTAATAAGTGCATATACCCTTTAATCAAACTACAGCAGGCAGAAACCCACAGTTTTGTAAGAAAACATCAAATGTAATTACAGTGTGGTTTATCAACAAGCATTCTCTGTGTATCTTTGATAATATTTATTGCTGGCTTATTCTGCTGAGCTGAATCTCACTAATAGGGGTAATATCTATTTGCTTGATTTGCGATAGTAGTAATTTTTATTTGAGTTTCAGCTTCTCAGTTGCAGTTGAAGCTTTATTCAATGAAACCTAATAAAAGCACAGAAAGAGATGTCTTCCCTGCTTGACAGTGTGCTGTGGCTTTGTCTCACCCACATGTACAGCACAGGTATGTACACACAGGGTGATGTATGAATATTGATTTGGTGGCTTATGTATATTAGAGACAAGTTTTTATAGTCTTGTGCTTTCAATTCCAGACCAGCTTTCTAGAAAGCAGATGGGAAGTAGACTGTGCCCTAAAGCCAAGCTGCACAAGGTTTCATGTGAAGAGGTTAGGAGCTTTTGCCAGATCTAAAGTTGCTAGATGATTTATCCATCTTGATGGTAGGCTATTAGAAGAGAACATATGTTTATTAGACCCCTGGCTGAGCTAAACACTAGTTTCTGGAAGATATAATGCGCTTATTCTTGAAAGAATTGAATGCAATGAAACTAGCTGAACTGCAATTAACTTGGTTTCTTCTGGTCTTACTTCATAGCATGTAAAACAAAGTAAAAACCAAGAGGCAGCTGCAAAGAGCTCATGACCCACCCTCTGGAAATCAGTCAAACTTTTCCATCTAACTGATGGAGGGCAAGTGTTTCCTGAAGCCTCCCCTGAAGCTTTAACAAACCCAACCCATGGTTAAGGTGGTATTTGCAAGGAGTATCAGTGGGGTCATTAAAACCATCCCTGGACCTGTGCTTCTTCAAGCCTAACTTAATTAACAACCCACACTTGGCATGAGGACATGGGGCTCTGCTGACCTGGTGGCACATCCAGCTCTTGAAATGGGCCTCGTGCAGGCTGCTAAAGTGCAAGATGCTTATGGTCTGGAGGAGATATATGACAGCATGTTCGTAATTTGTGGGAGGGGGGTTCCTTTTTTTTTTTTTTCTTTTTCCTTCCCACTGGCTACATTTTAAATCATTGATGTGATTCTCAGTCATTCTTGTGCCAAGATAAAAATCACTCACCTCCCAACAGCTATTCATGTGTCTGCAGCAAAGTGCTTTCTGTGTGGCAATTTGAAAGGCAATGAGGGAAAACTGGTACAGATCAATAATGTAGGATTTTTTGGATATTTAGAGCAGAAAATGGAATAAAGGATATTCTTTGAGGATAAAACATCTGTTACAGCCCATTACAAATAGGAGAACTGGGATTTAATAGTAAGTCTGGCACGTGGCACTATTATTGTCCTAACCAAATAAAGAATATGTGTTTACAAGGAATACATTAAAGCTTGATGAGGCATGGATAACACCATAAAATATCAGTTGCTTCATGTATTTATGAGGTGAATAGTGACTATTACTGATTTTGTAGAAAAGTCTATCTTGCATTAAAAGGCTCATGATGAGGAATTTTGTAGGCACAAACACCAATGACATTAAAGAAGACAGAGCTAGATGCTGCAGAGCACATAAGGAAATGGGTTGTTTCAAAAAAATGGTCTTATTGCTGTGCTGTGCTTTGGACTTTTTATTCCTCCCCATGTGGGGCTGAGGTGAGCAGACATAAATTTGGCCTTCCTGGGAGAGCCAAGCAGAGCTGCAGTGCTTTCTCCTTCACTGCGTTTGTGACCTTTTTATCTCTGAACACTGCGATCTGTCCCTTTGCAAGCTAAGCGTCATACCTCTACCACCACTGTCCTGGTTAAAACCAACCATAATCCTCCTGGATCTCTTCTGCAAGAGATGGCCCCTGAGAAGCCTCCTTGGAGCACTACAGGAAAAGGTAGTGTGGTTTACAAGACACTTAGGAGAAATAACCCACATTCAGAACATCTATGTAAAGGTTGTTTCCGGTTTTAGAGTTTAATGTTGTTTAGTCTTTAAAAAGAGCTAAAGAGAAAGCTTTCTTACTTACAACAACATTTGTTAAATGCTTGTTAGTGAACATAAGATTGCATCTCCACTTGACCTGCAAAGAGGAGCCCTTTATGCAATTACATCTTTTTCCCATTTCTTTTTGGAAGGGCAGGGTGCAGAGTTCTTAGCAATAGAAGATAGATTTTGAAAAGAATAATTTTGACAGTTTTGTGCTATGCAATCTCTCAGCTTTCTGCTTCCAGAACAGTCTAACAGTAGAGTGCCCTGTGTTTGCTTTTTCTTTTGGTGGCAATATGGTGTATTATTGTAACCCTTTTCTTACTCTAAGCAATGGGTTCCCTATGCTGGCAAGGCACGGAGTTTCTAGAACACTGACGAATAAGGCATACAAAATATTTCACTTGACACTTCGTATTGCTCCTGATTGCCAACTTGAAAATTACGGCAACAGTGACAAAAGCTGAAAGATCTGTTCTGCTGGCCTGATTCATAGGAAAACAATATATTTTTGTGCAAGCTGTCACGGCGAAATCCCCTTGAAACGTTACTCAACATGACTGGATTGCAGAGTCAGGTCCTCTTTGTATAAAAGTCTTTAACTTTGAGAAGAACTAAAGGAGTATGGTTTCATCATTATTGCAAAAATAGATGCCAATGAAGAAAAGATTAATTTTCCTGTCTCTTGCTGAATCCTTGAAGACTTTTATATGATTCAGTGTGTTTTATGAGCTGTGTTTCCAGGAATGCTGGCAGAAAACAGGGTAATCGCTATTTCACCATCATGTCAGCTTTATTTTAACCGCCCTCCACTGACTTTTGGAAAAATGAGGAGAAATAGGAGCCATCAACCAGCTCTGTTTGTGTATACCTCTGTCTGGTTATTCGACCTTGCCAGCCCGCCTGCTCTATCGACTTTACAGCACACACGGGACCTGTGAAATTACTTCGGGAGGAAGGAGCAGGGCAAAGCATGGAACAACTTTGTCCTCTGAGCAGAGGAGGCAGGAGCCCTCCCAGCAGCCTGGCCAGCAAAATGAGCTGTTCCCAAATCCACAGCTTGCTGTGCTTTCTGGCAAGATGTTGTACAGTATTGCTGCTATTATGTTCTCACAAAGGTGGCTGTCTGGATTGTAATCCGGGAGTAAAATCCTGTCCCTCCCCTTCTGCACCTGCCCCATTTTAAATGTTTTTATAGGATGGTGAGATAAAATATACGATCATTTTTTTAGGCTGGCCAAGCCAGAATATGCTATCCAGCTCATCCCTAAGGAGTGCTGTGTATGTATACTCTGTTCATATATATCCCATGTTCTCTGGGAGTGGTGCAGGTGCACAAATATAAATCTCCAGTGCCCACTTGTTGTGGTTTAACTATTATACAGCCAAGGGGTCCATAGGGGGTTGGCAGAAAGGGCCAAGAGCTTAAAAGGAGACTCTGCCCTGTAGAGTGTTTGCTGGGTTACTCTTCCCTATGTGTTCAGATGCTTTACAGCAAAATAGATTAATCAGTGTTCAAGAGACATTCCAAGTCTTAAATGCTGCTGGTCAGTCTAGAGGTATCTCCTGCTGTCTCTAACTGTGACCTGTGCCAGATGCTGAGGAAAAGGGTGACAGAAAAAGGATGTGAAGAGACTGACCTTGAATTTGCTGTACTCTCAGCTGACAGAAATCAGCTGCTCTGGGGCTTTGTTGATGAGAGCTGCATGCAGATGATCGTACAGAGGTGCCACCTATCCAGTGTTCACTCAGACAGTTGTTTTCTAAACCCTTTTTCCTGTGGGTGACTGTCACCACAGGCTGTCAGTAAAAATCATGATACCACTCTATGGCAATATGAAAAAGGACTTCCTTCTGCTTGCTTTTAAAACTGTTCTGGATAAATTCACTGAGAACTCTTGAGAAATAATAAGAATCTTGAGCCATTTCATCTGCTTCATAGTGCTTAGGATTTTGCAGACCTTTGTCATATCCTCCTAAAGATACTTGTCTCCAGGATAAAAAGTCATAGTCTATGGGGTTGACCCTTAATATGGAAGCGGTCATTCTGATGACCCCTATTGCCCTTCTCCCTACCTTCCATAGCTCTGTTAGACTGATCTGGAAATGGGTTGACAATAGCTGCATAGGTGTGACTGCACTATGAAACTACACAGCTAATAATGGCGTTTCTCTGTGGTTTCCTCTTTTTGACCACTGCCAAACGTTGCAATGAAGACTACGTATCTGAGCAGACTTGCCTAGTACCAGGTATCCAGCCAAAAAGGTTTCAATGACTTTAGCTTTCTAGTGATTATTTAAATGAAGCTAGTTTTTCCATACAGAATAGAACACAATTTTTTATATTCTTTAGCTTATACCTAAAATATAACACCAGGGAAAAAAAAATAAAAATCTTAGATTTCTAATTGTGGTTCCTGGTTTTCTGGTGGGACAGAGCTTGCATTTGCAGACTGAATTGCAGAATGGATTGTACTGTGCTGGATTTTATACCTGCAACTGTTGCAGAACTAAGCATTACTCATCCCAGACCTCAGTAAAGTGTGATTATATGAAATAAAGCCCACATTTGAAGGGGGAGCTGGAAAATTTGCTCTTAAACCATTTGTTGAAAGCTGCATAGAGTTCAAAACATTAAGAAGTCATCACAGGGAAGATAGATTAGTGATCAGAATTCAGGAAAAGAAGTCAGATGTGAATAATAAATTGCATTCGTTAGAACACTCTGTGGTTTCTCACATGGGCCCTTACATGGTACATATAAAACTATTCATATGAGATACAGCTTCCACACCATTTTTCTTTACTTTTTGTAACTCTGAACTGGCAAATTTATAGGCAAAAGTAATCTTATGTGTTTTGTCCACATGAGCACGTGTGGACAAAAATATCTGTGCGTGTATATATATATATATTATATATATATAACACAGCACAGCTCCAAGTGTCATGGAAGATTTATATTGTAATATTTATAGCCAATACGCAAAACATTAATGCAACGGCTATTGACCCTGAGTGGGCTCAGCAGTGCTGAGCAAGTAACTACACTGCTGGTGACATTGTGCTTTGCTCTGCCTGTCAGTCTGGGCAGCAGCACAGCAGATCAATGTTTTACTTATATTCCTGGGGATATTTCTGTTCATCTTCATCTTCTGGTTGAAAGCAGACCACTGTGATTTCTGTAGCTATAGAGCTCGTCACTGAATATAACATTGCTCTTTCTCAGACTTCATTGTTTTGCATGAAGTATACTAATGTTTTGGCCATTCTTTTTCTCTCTGCTTTCATTCCCTCTGCCCAGGACTAAAATATGCCAGATAAAAAGTTGTAAAAACAACACTAAAGAATTGAGTACCAATACAGAACAATATCTATGTCTCTCCTCCTGAGTGCCATGAAATGTTAATAATGCCAAAAGTCTTACTGCGATAACCTGATTTGAAATCTCCCTATATTTTGGCCCTGGCTGTGATGTGAAGCTCTGAACTCTTTAGATTAGTAAAATCCAGAGGTGGTGTACATGTGGAGACAACATCTGTTTGCAACCAACAGTGTCTTTTAAAGGGTAATCTCTTATGCATGAAGCTATATTTCACTGCGTCTCTTGCTATGATTGCTGATCATGTAGACATACCTCAAGTGAACTTTAAATGTCTCATTTGGATAGGGCTACTAGCAAAGCAGAAGATACTTGGGGTTTAGCACAGGCTGAACCACTTGAATTTTCTCAGTTGCTGGGTAGACTTTGTTACCAGACAGAGCTAGTTTAAAATGAAGTTGAACATGTCTGTATATATTTCTGCTGTGGCTTTGACCACTGCAAATGCAGATCCTGACTAGGACAAAAGTCACTTTAAATACTCTAATTAGAAAAGTTGTCTTTATATATGTTCATATAGAAATACTATAATGCTATGTTGACATCCAAAATACCACTTTCACTGCAGTACATTAAAGACCTGGTTCTTCATTCCTTTATACTACTTAGTGGAGTTGCTCATTATTTACTTTTTGTGTACAGTAGATAAGAACCAGGCATAAGCCCTTTCAGTATGTGGCTGCATGGGCTGCCCCAGGATGCCATCCTTTTCTAAATTTTTTTTTCCAACTAACCTTGAAAGAAAGCTCATTTTAATAACTGCAGAAAAATACATATGAAAGAGCTGAGAGGCTTTTCTTGACAAATTTGTCCCACATAATTTCACCAGCTGGAGAATTCTTTTTTGTCTCCTCTCACTTCTCCGCCTGCCATAGAAAGGGTGGCTGCATTTGTGTATGGCAGTTGTCCTTGGACCAAGTTACACCCTAAGTTATAGCTGGGAATTGTCTGGGAGTAATTTAGCTGGCCTGGGCCAAAGCCACCCTAAAGACTTCTTCAACAATTTAGCAATGTTTGTGACTGAGGTTGAGTGCCTAGAGATACTGCCTGGAAATGTTTTGTTTACTAGTACAGACACAGCATCCAAGTTCACATATATCAACTGGAAAGTCTTCTTGTGCTAGCAAGAAAAGAACCTTGTCCTCTTTAAAGCTAATTAGCTGTAAAGTGACAACAAAATTGTAACTTAGATGCATCGTCACCTGAGTGCAGCAAAGTCAGATGAAGAGTTTAGTGTTTCCAGGACTGTTCTTAGGGCCAGGAAAGAGAATGTTTTGTGTGTTAGTTCTCCCATTCCTAGGCACAGAACAGTGAGTACTTGGTGATATGCGCAGCTATGTCTGGTTTAGATTTAGTTCTTGATGAATCAGCCGAGTGTGGTCAATACACACTAAATCTGAGGTCTTGCTTTGATAAGAACCAATTGCTGCTGTAGATATTTTCTCCATTCTGACTTTATTCTCTTTCCCATCTTTTCCTTTTCCTTCCCAAATGCTCTGGGAACTCCTTCCAAGGCCCATACTCTCCCACCACACATATACACTTTCCTACTGCAGGTGGCTTAGAACATCCTCAATTTCCTCCAGAGACGACTCCTAGCTTTACAGTCTTAAACTCTTCTTTGCTGCTCTTTCTTTAGTTTTTGGCCTGTCTCATGTTTTCCAGTATAGATGTATGTGACAACTTTCTAGTGTTAGCCAAAACAAGCCGATTTCCTTCCAGAAGAACAGGCACGGTTCTTTTCTTGGAACCTGGCATCAATTTGATGGAAACATTTAAGAAAGTAATAACAAAAGTAAACCTGCAGCCAGATAGGAGGGAACAGTAAACTTGATTGGTGGAAATAGGAAGAAAAAGTAACATGGAAAACAGAGGAAGTGGGATTGGGGGTAGTAAACTCTTCAGCTGGTAAAAATGCAAAGGAAGGCTCATTAGTTCTGTGTTTGCATTATAGCTCTCAGGCAAACAAGAAGCATCCCTCTGGTTTCATCACTCCCCAGTGCCTGCAGTTGTGCTTCCATTCAGCAAAAGTGACCTTCTCCATCCTCATGTGTTGCACTTACAGCTTTTTCAGCTCTTTGTCCACAGCAAGCATTAAATGAAATTAAAACAGAAGCATAAGCTAAACTACACCCTGTTGTATTACAACCATGTATCCTGTAACCACAATAAAATACTACTGCAATAAATCTTTAAGTAGGGGTCAATAAAGCAATAATACTGTACAGTGGAAACTGATCATTTAACATAATGAAGGATTTATTACACCATTAACGTGTCCTTAGCTTTGTCTTAGGGCAGTTTACTAAGTGAGTGCTTTTTAAACATTGAAATAAACTGTTTCTTGAGTGAAATACTCCAGTAAGGCTCTGTAAGTTATTAACAGGTGTAAGACTGGTCCTTTCTGTAGTGCAAAAGAAAACCATGTATAATTTGACCATTTTCAGTCATTACAGTATCAAAGACAAGATGCAAAAGTATGAAAGTAAATAAAATGAGTAAATAATAAGCTACGGTAACCGATGTTAAGAAATTTAGCCTTTGGGAGATGGGTTATTTTTGTTTACCTGCAGCAGGTAAGAAGTTAGTATGAGTGGCAAAATCCTGGCAGACAACGCCTTTGGCTAATGGAGGTCTGTCATGGTGTGCCACCTTCTGATTGTGTCACTAAAGAGATGTTGTAGAGGATGTCCATTGCAAGAGTGAGAAGAACTTGAAAGCTTTATGAAAGGAACTAATATGACTGTGGTAGCAGAGCACAGACCTCAGTGATCTAGTGGCTGCTGTCCCAGAGGCCCATACTTCTGGGTGGTCAGGAGGAACCGGTCCCTGATTGTTGTCCTCCCCAGCTGGAGAACATCCCTTCAATTTTACCTATCCTGTCTGCCACTGGCACTGGAGTGCTTAAAAATGTTCTTTGGCTGAAGAGCTGTGGGCTAGCCATGTTCAGGACTGGACCTAGACTTCAGGATTGATTATCTTGCATTGAGATATGCTTACCAAGACAACTTATTTATTTGTTCCAGAGTGGAATTTTGGTGATCTAACGTATGTCCAATGGAGATAGGACTTCATTGTGAAACACTGGGATGACTGTAGGAATGCAGCTTTAAGAACATATGTGTCAGGGAATCAAATGTGTTTGTGACAGTTCTGACACAGCGGCCAGCTGGCGTGGAATGGTCTTTGACCATTGTGCAATTAAACCTTTTAGCTTCCAAACCAGGTGTCAGCACTCAAAACTGAGCACAGTCCCTGACTTGTGCTCAGGAGAGAACTATTTTGGGAGAGTGCTGTTTTGTATTGAAACGATGCCAGGATCTGCTTCAACAGTACTGAGAGATGGTTGAATTCTATTGCCCTGAAACATTTCCTGAAACAAACTAATTTATGTCATGTATGTGGTTTTGGAGCTTTATAGTGCTGAGGCAAGTTATGTGGGACCTGTACAACACTCGTGATATTTTTATTTTATGCTAGTGTAACTCCAGTGACTTCAGTGAGGTTACTCTAGAGTTATCCTGGTGTGATCAAGATAAAAATTTTCTTACATGATTTTGGAAGAAAAATGTCCACTTTCTCCTGCTTATAATTCAGTGTTCCAAAATCTAATGCATGGGCAAAGCCCAGCTTGCTAATAAGCTGGGTAAATGATGAACATATCCATACAGAAGAAAATTATCTATAACCTGAACATCAGCAGAAATTAGCTTGTTACAGAGAAAGTTTGTTAATAGTGATGTACAAATTGGCAAAAATGAATTTGAGAAACCTCAGAATGAGAAAAAGAATAATTATCTCATGATGGAGATATGTGTGGAGAAATAGGAAAGAGCAGAAATATGTGGAATAGGAAATAGTGATACCGGAAGTAGAAATACACATGGAAAAAGTCAAGATTGAACAGAAATAAAGCAGAGATTGAGACAGCACATGAATTATTAAGGGTGACGGATAGGAGACCTGGAAATACAAAACTGTTAATGGACAGGCAGATAAAGTAAGTGAGCCTATAAGGAAGTGATGGGAGAAGCTGGGGTGCTAGGCAAAGGAATGAGATGTGTGCCCAGTTTGAAGCAGGCATTTGAGGCTTGGGAGCGGGGAGGTAGAGAACTCTCTGTCCAGTGAGGAGAATGCAGAGGCTGAGATGTGGGGCTCAGGTAAGGAGGAGTTGGAGTGCTTGCGAAATGCAAAGGAAAGGGAAAGTGACCTTGACACTGGAAAAAAGGTTGACAGAAAAAGTGCTGGCATGAGGATAACAGAGCACTGATAGAAGCTGTGACGTGTGCATGAGTTGGCCCTGTTAGGGGGGAAGAGGAAGGTGAATTATCTGCCACTGCAGAGTGTGCAAGAGGATGCTCAGAAACAGTGAGAGAGGGGAAGATAGCAGGTAGGCTTTGTTGGAGGGGAGAAGGAGAGGAAACTTAGAGTCCCTGTTGGATGCAATGAAGTGTGTGACACACTAGGCTTTAAAATGCTAATAAATCAATGTCAGGAACAAGTCTGCCAACAAATACAAGATGAGCAAAATAGAAACTGAAAACCTTGCTATCATCCTGGGAAAAAACCACATTTTTAAATGCTGCCTGCCTCCTACATGATGCTGAATACATCTGAAAATATCCCTTAATTTGCATATAAATAGCTACATAAATTGGACTTGATCTTGCTTTTAGTTGTAAACAGAGGCATGGGAACAGGAGGCAGCACAGTGCAGTAAATGTTGTGCTGGAGTCTGCAGCTCTGCTCCAGCATCACTTTCTAACCTTAGGTAGGAGGCCCCTTAGACAAAAAATGACAGAAGGAATCTTTTAGTGTAGAGGATCGTAGGAGTAGCTGACAGTGACAGAGAGAGCTGTCTTTCTGGGATATTTAGACTGTCTTCCTTAATTTCAAATATTGAAAAGTTATTCAGCTAAGTCTGAGACAATTGCCTTAGGCTTGAGTGATACTGAATGGAGGGAAAAGGTGGAAAGCTATTCTTCTGACCTATTAAAAGTGCCTTTGTTGGTGTTGGCATAAGATGAATTGCCTTTGGGAGATGGGAATCTATTAATAGTCATAAAAGGAACATAGTGTAAGTACATTGGATTCAAATGTCCAAATGGTAGGCATCTGAACTACAGCAGAGGACTCTAACCAAAATTGTCATTCTTGCAGGAATTTGTCTGAAAATAGTGGCAACACTTAACATTCCCTGTAAATGTTTTTGAGAACTTGAAATGTGACATGTAAACGTACGTGTTATTAGTCACAAAACTATCCCCAAATTTCACATTTTTATCACTTGAATGGTCAGATTTTACCACAAATAAATATTGAATTCTCAACATTTCAACATGTTTTTCTCAATCCTTTTTCTGTCCAACTTTAATAACTGAAACCAAAAATATTTATATGTAACTTCTATGCAGGTCAAGTCACATTGCATGTAGATGATGAAGTTTTCTTCTAGGAATATTAAGTCTATTATTAGAAAGTAGATTCTTTGGCACAGTTATTAAAAATCTCAAATAGAAATAAAATCTCTTTATAAATATAAGCTCTCACATATACTGGAAATGAACATTTTTTGGATAAAGTTTCTTCCCAACCACCACTTGGAAATGGTTTTACTGAAAGATGATATCATGGTGGGACCCATGTCAGTTTTGTTTAGCCATCTTTTGGATAAGTCTAAACCCTTTGGTGATAGAGAGATGTCTCTGAAAAGATAACTCATTCCATCCTAAAAGGGCACCTAAGGCAGATGAGATAAATCATTGTTTTCCCTACTGGCTTCTGGGAGACCACAGCTTAGACTAAGGATACTTACATGTCTACAGCGAAGACAAATGTCTCATGCAGGGTGCTTTACTTGAAATATCATTGCCATTGAGTTCGAAATACCCCAGGATCACCAGTGTTACTCCTGATTCCACAGCATCTTCTCCAGGAATTTGGAAGTAGTGAGACTGCTGGAATCGCTGAATCCACTCCTGCATCACAAGCAGTGATGACAAAAACCATGTCTTCAGACCCTCCCTCAAATGCAGGCAGACTGTGTATCTCCTTATTCCTGCAGCATACTCCTCCTTATGGGTGCCTAGTCTATAGCATCAGTTTTATTTGGTTTCAATTTTGCCAGTATCACTTGTTCCACCATGAATAATGATCAGATCTTTGCTGCTCCTTCCCTGGTCCTTTCCTGCTTGGGTCCCTCATTACATACCTGTCATTTTGGCAGACTGCACAGCCCTCTGGATGTGCTCAGCTGACAAATCTGATGGGTCTCTTTAGTAAGAGCCTACAACTATGTTCTGCCTCCTTTCTTTTTCTGATATTGATATTCATGTGTTGCCCTTTCTCTTCCTCTCTGCCTTTTGGCTGCACATCTCCCTGTCTTCTGTTTTAATGCTGAAGATAGTCATATATTTTAGTTCATAACCTTCTTCAGTTCCTGGTTCTCAAATATCTCAGTCATCGCCCATTGCTTTACCTCAGGGCTAGTTTCCCTCACACTCATTGTCACCTCGCCTCCTTTTTTTTTCCCCTGTTTATCCTTTGTATTCTCCAGTGTAGCAAACCTGTTCCTCAGCACTATCTCTCTGTATAGCATGCTGCTTTTTCTGGTTTGTTATAATGCTCATGCTTTCATTTGTGGGTAACAATCTTCATGTTTTCCAGAAATTGTTATCATGTTACCAAAATTATGTCTGTGTCTATGCGTCCTCCTGGAGTTTTCCTGTTTCTCAAACACAGATACTTCCCCTAAAAACACATGTAAAGGCCTCAATGTGTCAGAAGTGGGGTGTCTGAAGTGCTGTGTTTGTAAGGAGGTCTCTGGTGTCTGAGTAGAACAGTTCCATAAAATACTGTAACAGTTTCTTAAGTTATCTTTATTGAAGGGTAGTTGTTACACCCATCAGTTTCCAGGAGGTCCAGCCCTACCCATAAACAATAAATACTTCCCTTGCTAGAACTCCTATGTTATTATTCTTTTGTTGGAGCTGAGCTGTATCAGAGCCAAAAGCAAAGCCTTTGAACTGTACTCAACATTAAACTGTTGCAGGAGGTTAAATGTTTTGCCCAGGTAGTGTTGCAGACTTGGAATCAGCTAGCACAAATACAACCCCACCATCAGCTGCAGACTCAAGAGAGCAAAGCCACTTTCATGCCTTTGATGTTCACCTCATAATGCACATAGGTATTCACGTCACGGTTCAAAAAAGAGGAACAAACAGGAAAGCCCACACTGAAAAAAAGTCAGGGAGAAGTATTGAAAGGAATTGGGCAGAAATACCTCTTTAATGTTCGTTTGATAGGGTTGGGTCTTTCCTACAGGACCCTCTCTGATGGGCTGGATATTGCGCCTTCCCTTTCCCTGGCAGCAGACCTTGACTCTGAGTATTGCCTCAGCCTCATGGAGATTTCTTCTGATATTACAGATCCTTCAGGGCTTTGGCAGCAGAACAACCTTCTTTGCTCACTTCAAGAAATGGATACAGGTTGAAAGTTAAGGGAGTTTGTACACAAGGAGCTCAAGAATATCGTGAGCAAACTCTTAACAGAACTTCATGGGAAATTTGCCAAAAAAGTTATCAGCTTCAGACTAATTTTCTTCAACCTGCCACTGTGAGATAAAAATCAAGTTTCTGACAGTGTAAGCCACTGAAAGATGTCATGGATCTGTAGCTCTAGCAGAGTAGGAGATTGGTATGGGGAATAAAGGAACAGAGGGTGTCTGGGCTGAGAGGCAGAGGTACTCTGAGACCAGTGCTGACCTCAGCTATCCACTTTCTGTTTCTAGCAAGCGATTTATGACTTGAAGACATTCAAAATTCAACTTGAAACCAGTGGAAAATATAGGTCAATTGAAAGAACAGCTCTGTAAAGAAAAGCAATCAAAGGGGGGTGGGGGTGGGCTGGAAACCCAACCAAAAACAAAACAAAAAAAGTGCTGGCAATGTCAAAAAGATTAGTTTCAGCATTTTCCAAACATAATGTTTCAATATTTTGACCTGGATTAAAAAAGAGCATTTGCTGAAGGAACTCCAGCTTTCATAATCCTGGTGATTAGGGCACTAGCCCAACATGCTGAAGACCTGAAAGCCCATTACTATCTGATTCTGAAAGGGAGTTTGAATATCTGCTTTCTAAGGAGAGTTTTCCCACAGAGCAGTCATGCATTGTATCTCTATTCTTTCGCTCTGTTGGACCTGTTCCACTTCAAAATCAAATTGTTATAAAGAAATATTCCCTGGGAAGGAGCAAGACTCCATAGGCTGGGAGTCTAGAGGAGGGAAACCTGAGCTCAACTCTTTCTTCCAAGTTGCATAGCAAGAGGGAGCTGGGCCACAATGAGTGCTGTAATCAGAAGTGACAAATGCTGCCTCATATCGGTGGGTTTTTTTGAATGGCTCGACAGACTAGCTTATGATGCACACCATCTTTTTTTGTTTTCTTTACTTAAAAAAAAAAACCAACCTAAAAACCAAAGTAAACAAAAATTACTGCAGTATCTGGAAATAAAAAGAAACCTGTCACTCCCATCTGAATGAATTTTTTCATGTTTTTTTCTATCCAAACACGGTTTTATTAATTTTGTGACACTTTTTTCCTCCAGATTTTCATTTTGCTTCCTCAACTTTTCAGTTCGCATGCTGAACCAAATAATAAGCCATTCTTGTGGCACATATCAGCTTCTACTGGACTTCCACTGGACAATCCAGAGGAAATTCGTAAAGGAGAAACATATATTTCACTTTTCTTTTTTCTCTCCATAGGAGTGGGTGGCTGAATCATCCTTTTATTTAGGTTCTTCTTTAATAGCACTCCACTAATTTTGTAAAATTATCATTTCTGCATCAGAAATAATGACCTCATGATCTGGTCCATTAAAAACAACTCATGAAAGGTAGAAACCCCACAGATTATATTACTATCCCATTATTCCATTTTTCTGGGAACTTTTT
This sequence comes from Nestor notabilis, assembly GCF_000696875.1. Taxonomy (NCBI): domain Eukaryota; kingdom Metazoa; phylum Chordata; class Aves; order Psittaciformes; family Psittacidae; genus Nestor; species Nestor notabilis. The sequence continues at coordinate 36,198 of NW_009916479.1, read as the reverse complement.
CTTTCTGTCATGCTTTATTGTACAAGACAGAGAATAAAAAAGTTTTGCAATAATTTCTAGGCTGTTTTACATAGTGTACTATGTGTCATGTTTTAATGTTGCAAAGCCTTTAATATTTCAAGTAAGAAATATATCCTAACTTAGCAGCATTGGTTTTCCAGAAACTTGTGGGAATGAAGGATTTAGAAAGTCTATGGTAAAGGGATTTCTACACATTACTATTGCTTAACAACTATTACTATGTGCAGATCCACATGCCAGTGTGAACTGAACACATTTGGCAAATAGTAAGGGAGACATATTAAAGAACTAAAATTAGGGTCAGTAAATTCTTGAACTAGGAGTCAGGTTATAAAGGACATGGAGCTGCTGGAGCAAGTCCAGAGGAGGGCCACGAGGATGATAAGAGGGCTGGAGCACCTCCCGTATGAAGAGAGGCTGAGAAAGTTGGGGCTGTTCAGCCTGGAGAAGAGAAGGCTGCATGGAGAACTCATAGCAGCCTTTCAATAATGATGCTGGGGAGGGACTCTTCATTAGGGACTGTAGTGGTAGGACAAGGGGTAATGGGTTTAAACTTAAACAGGGGAAGTTTAGGGTAGATATAAGGAAGAAGTTCTTTCCAGTGAGGGTGGTGAGGCACTGGAATGGGTTCCCCAAAGAAGCTATGAAGCCTTGGGCGACATAGTTTAGTGTGTGGTGTCCCTGCTCATGGCAGGGGGGTTGGAACTAGATGATCTTAAGGTCCTTTCCAACCCTAACTATTCTATGATTCTATGATTCTATATGCAGAAGGATATAATTTCTTTTATTAACATGTGGCATCTCAGGTCTCAGGCATGTTGTATCTTCTGGATATGCTGAATTCTTTGCTGACTGTCTAGGGAGGGAGAAGAACAATTTGGGTACTTAGTTGGCTAGATATGGGCCACACTGTCTATTACCTGTTATCAGTATGCTTTATGTAGAGACAATCTCCAGCAAAAAAGGCTGGGCATCCCCTATGGCTCATCTATTTCATTCCTGATTGCCATGGTGGTTCTCACCAGTGGACTAAGATGCAGGACCTCAGTAACTGAGGTAGTTTTCCATGCAGCTCTGCACACTGTCTCTAGCTACTGAGCAGCCAACAATTGCAATGCAGAACCACAGCTCAAAATAGAGGAATAGTGCTGGAGATGAGCAAGAGGGGCTCTTCAGCTAGGGCTTGCTGCTGCTCCCATGTTTCACTTTTTCTCATCTACTGAAATAAAGATGATGGTAATTAACTGCCTACCTTGCATAGGTGGTGTGAAGTTTAATTAACTCATGTACTCTTCAGCTGCAAGATAGCTTAGTGTTCTATTGCTGTAGTGCCACTTTTTAATCTAGGGTGAGAAACAAGACACATTACTGAGAAGCTGCTTGTATCTGAAAAGTGGGAGAGGCTGAACAGAGTGAAGTAAGGGAGTTCTTGCTGTCATGGCTTTCAGTCTGTGATAGTAATGGTCTGGAATGAAAAGGCTAATCAGTAAAACCATCCTTATTAAATCTGTCCATTAGGAATAAAACAATTTTCAACCATCACCAAATGTGCACACATATACTTGCATGTCTAGTGACCTATTGGGTGTAATACAGTGAGACTACCTCAATAGCAGAAACATTTTTGACAAGAAATGTAACTCTAAAATCTGCTGCTTTTGGTGTAAACGGTGCATTTATAGTCTGCTTGGCAGTGGTGGTGATTATCTCGCAGTGAACAGAGAATTGTAGTTAGGGAAAAATCATGATAGAGGAAGAAAAGTAGCTACATTTTTTAAATGGAATTATACATGTCTTGCTCTTATTATTGTAATCAGCTTTTCTCCTGTTTTTCTATATTCCAGTAGACTACTAAATCAATAACAGTCTCTACAGTGTCTGAAAAAAAGTTCAAGACAAATGAACTTTCCCATATGGATGTAATATTTGTATCCATAAATAAATTCTTAAGGTTTTTGTCAGGCTTTTCACACACCCACAGATTCTGCTATCAGCCAGTAAATCTTTGTTTAAGACACTGTGAGATCAGATTTCCCTGGATGAAGTGTTGGCCAAAATGGGTAGAATATTACACTGCAGAGAACCAAGTATTTCCAAATTCTGCCTTTCCTTCCACCCCAAGTAGAGCATTCTCAGCCTTTGCTTTTCTTCAGGATTTCCTACTGTGGCATCTACTTAGAGTTGGGAAGAAGTAGATAGTGTCCTTGGTGTGTATTTTTTCTAATAGCAGAGGGGATCTTACTTATGGAAAAATGGGGTTTGAAAAGTGAGAAATGCAGCTGGGCACCTGGAACTGTTGTTTTTTCCTCTTCTAGCAGGACATCTGGTCGGCTATCTCAGCTTTATAGTTCAGTCCCTGTGCAACAGCACAGAAAAAGCCTCCATGATTTCTCCAGTGATGTTTGAGACTCTCTCTTAAGATTTCTCTGCAGCATACACAGGGGGCTGATGAATGCTTTCAAAAAAGGTTTGCTTGCAGCTATTCACATAATACTCCATATAGTACTGCGTTTTTCTACAGACCATAGATCTTCACCTCTGAAAACTCTTCCTGGGAGACAGATATGCAGATACTAAAGCAGTGCAGTTGCAGAGGATTTTATGGTCTCATCAGTGACTCCATTAGACAGAATAAAAAGGTACCCTTTTTGTCAGAAAGAGAAAGAATATGAAGTCTAGAACCTCATTGTCTTTCTGGAAGTCAGAGCAATGCTCTGTATGCATTTATTTTTGCATCTAGAGATGTTAGGAATTTCTTATTTCCGGGGAATTGCTTCTTTTCCACAAAATACTTCCTTTACACTTCTTTCCTTTTGAAGCCATGGCAACTGTAGCCATGGCATTTACCACCTATAAGAATTATTAACGCTCCACAGTTGAGCTGGATTTAGAAATTAACAGATGAAAGGCAATGGCTCAATAACAATAATACCTCTAATCAGCAGGGAGTATTTTATGTGTGTGCTGGACTTCTGTACAGAATGAGAATCTGATGAGGTCAGCTACAAATTAGTTCCTACAATCACAGGAAAATAAATGCCACTGAGGGACTTTGTGAAGTCCCTACTCATCCTACTGCCCTTGAGTGGGATAAGTTACAGGATTAGTTACCACTGTGCTGACAACCTTACTGAATTTTGCACAACTTCTCCTTGCGACATTCCCATGATGGAGATCTCCCCACCTACCAGGGTGGGTTTGACAGTCTTTTTCCAGTACTCCGTTATCCTCAGTGTTTACCCTTTTCTGCGCTCCTTACTTGTTATCCTATCCAACACAGGCATGGAGAACAGCTGTGATACCCTTTCTTTTAGGCTGTCTTCTATGAAATTGAAAGTTGTTCTGGGAAAACAATAAAAAAGAAGAGGCACATGTCCACCAACCATATGTCATATGAATTGTTTACTAGCTTCAATGAGCCAATTTATGTGATTCAAGGTCTTGCTCACAATTACAATTTTGCAGCCTGAATAGCATGGCTAGGTAACTCTCTAGCTGGTGGTTTCTGTGGGACTATTTTTTAGTGATTTTAAATAAATTTTCTAATGCATCTTTAGCAGCAGCAGTTCATAATACTTAAGAATTGTGGCATTGCTGAAATTTACCTTTGAAATTTTCTTCAATTGAATAAAATATGCCAGTAAATCTAGAAAGAGATGGTATAAATATATTTACTGAATATATTTACATTTGCTAACCTTTTGATCGTCATGCTTAGTCTTAATAGAACCACACTCAGTGAATCACTCCCAGTGGCATGATGGACTTCTCTCTCTTTGACTTTTCATGTGGTGCTAATTAAATGTTTAATGAAGAAATTCACACTTTCCTAAAATGTGTTTGCTTTTGAATTCTCAAATCTTAAACCAAATCAAGTCAAATTTCAATAACTGCTAACCAAATTTATACACAAAATATTTGTGTGGTTATGTGAATAACCCCAAAAGACTGACTAATCACACGTTAAGGTTCCAAAAAAGGAATACATATTCAGGAGATGTTAGATTTCCACCAGGATTATGTAATCCCCCAGAATTCACTGGCTCGCATTCAAGATCACATTAAAGTATTTTAAGTTGTAACGCTTAGGTGGGATTCATTGTTTTGCTCAGGAAGAAAACTGAGAATCTTGAAGTTTAAGCAATGTATACACAGGGATGCATCAACTTCCTTTCAGAACTAGGATTCAACACACCAGGCCTGTACATTCAAGACCAAGTAAATTAATAATTGTCTTAGATACAGATTTATACATCTAATCTCATCACCTAACCCCTTGTTCTGTGTTTATAAACCAGACAGTACGGCCTAAATTCTGTCCCGCCTTTATCAGTTACATACTTGACCTTTTTCAAGGTAGCAATGGCTGGAGACATCTGTTATCCCTGTTTATGTTCACATCTTGCCTATGAAAAGCATCATGACAGATTTGAAAACAGAGGTAATATTACTAGGCATTACTTAGATAGTGTGACAGATGTGCAATTAAGTTTGATGCAATATTAAAGTTCATATTTGTTAATTAACAAATTTGGATATCTCAGCTATATTCTGCCGAAGAATTAGCCAATCAATGCCTCAAAGTGCAGTACATGTTTTGAAACTCTCTATTAGCAAAATACATTAACAGATAGACATACATTAAGAGATCTGTCATAGGACTGAGCATCTGAATATGTCTCAAAGCCCTATCACAGTATGGAGGAGGCTGTGTCTATACAGCAGAATTAAGACAGGATTATAGCCTGAGCAGGAGTACCTGTGATAATGTAATTTCAACAGCTTTAGTAACAACCAAGACAATGTTGTCAAGTTTGTACTGTGGTGTAGCCATAAAAGTCTGTAAACCTGCATCTTGCTAGTGATTCTTATCTGTTCTAGTAAAATCAAGGTAGGACAGATGTGGCAGCTTCTGCTGCAAACACACATACATTTAACTGTGAGGCATGAACTGAAACATTCATTTCAGTGCTGAAAAAAAGCTGTGGGCTGGAGTGAGCTGTGTAATCCAGGAAGAGGAAAGAGGCCAGTTGGCAACCAATTTCCTGCTGCCTTTATTATTGTAAAAACTAAATAAATTTTTGTGTCTGGATGGGGTTGCTGAAAAGCACAACCTTTTCAAAAGCTACTTTTCTTCCTCTTTCAAACTCCTGAGTCTAAACAAGTTCCACACGTTTCTCTCTGGAAGCACAGCTTTAGAAAAATGAATGGATTGAAGTAGCCCAAGACAGCATAAGAGTAAGAATTTCCATTTGGTGAATACTGCTCAGATAAAAACTTGTTTAATGGGGGAAAAAAAAGTGGGAGGAAAATGATTCCTTAACAGAAAAATAGCCCATGTACTTTATTTCTCATTGGTGGTGGAGCTTTGTAAGCAGAGCAGTAGTTTATATCTTTGTATTCTCTCTCTCTGTAAAGCATAGAACCATGAAATAAATTGCATGTATTTGTTTCCTTGAACATCCTCCTCAGTTGCACTTTGCCCACTAATCTCTGCTGGAATTACTTCTAATATTCCAAACCTCTGTTAAGATGTCAACTGCTTTTTCTTCTTCTGGTATAAAAGAAAGAACTACAACAAAAATATTTCTTTCTTTTCCTCCAAAACCATGTTTTTTGCATACAGGATTGGGAAATGACAGTTCACTCTGGGGTTTATCTTTGACACGAATGGGTTCTAAATTTACAGTATATTTAAGATCCAGTAATTTGGGAAATGAAAGAACTAACTGAAATTTGTGCCTTGCTAAGATGCAGATCTGACAGTGTCTTAAGCTGAGGATGTAGAATCGATTTTTTTTTAGCTGGAGAAAGCAAGCCTGTGCCTGTATAATTTTTACAGCAGTGGCTGAGGTGGGGTGTCTATGTTTTTGCCACATGGGACTGGTGGCATGGAAAAAACCTCTGTGTGTGTGTCTGTTGAGGAAAAGCAGAGTGGATCTCTCAAGAGATCTGTCAGCATTCCTACAAGAGATTCCTGTAGGAATGGTGACAGTAGGCTATGAGAAACCTTAACAAGCTCTTTTAAAGAAAGTGCCAGACTGTCAAGGAGAATTCCCTTGGCCACACATAAATATGACATGGCACAAATGATTTCTGTATCTAGTCACTGCAATAGGCATGTGAATATGAGATATGGTGCCCCAGGAAGACCATGTGCACAAAGTCCTGCCACAGAATGGTGTCTCCTTTGCAAGCACCTTGCCTTCCATCTCTTGTTTCTGTCAACAGAATCAGGCCTCCTAGAAAGAGCCAAAGAAATGCTGTCTGTCGTGACACCCTGTTACAAAAGCTGGTGGGACAGAGGAGGTTGCCTGGCCCAAATGCAAGGGGTGTACTAAGGGTTTAAAAAAGCCAGGTTTTTCTCCCTGGGACCCAAGCCAGCTGGGCTGGCTCAGAGTTACCTGAAGCCTCTGGTAAAGGGAAAGTGGTATGTCTGAGACATATACATGGTGGAACTTCCATAACAGATGCATCTGATGGGTCTAACTTTTCAGAAAATTTAATGATCCCCAAAAACCCCCACAAAACACACACACAAAACCCAGAAACAACCCCATCCCCCAAAAAAACCCAAAAACAAAACCAAAAAGGCTCAAAGATAGAAGGAATACTTTAATACAGATCAGTAAGCTGAAGATTAGTTGAGACATGCAAGTTGCGGCAGCTTTTAAAAAAGCTAAAAAGAAAACACAAAAGGAGTAACATAGAGAAACCTGAGGAATAAGATGAGGCTACATTCAAGGGCTCTGAGTCATTCAGATAATGCAAAGATTACACTGACTGTCCCTGACGATGTAAAGTAAAGCCTTTTATTGTAACTGTTTGGAAGTGGTAGTTTAGATAAGACTAACCATGAAAGTAGGCTGATTTGTTGCTTTAATATGCCTCTTTCACCTCTTATGTCTAAATGCTTTCTTATAAATACGAAGTAAACCACACCTAGGTTTTGAAATACCATTGGTCACAGTGTCTCTGATTGCAGATTCTCAAAATGAAACAATAAAGGCCCTTGAAACTGCTTGGATTTACCTGATAAAACAAAGGAGGGATATTCCGTGCACAGCAGCCAGATCCCTGTCTGAGTAGTGTGAAGGCTCTGTGAAGGCTGTCACAAAGTGGACAGAAGGAAGAAGGAAGTCTTGGAGCTCTGTAAATGTATCAGAAACATGCTCCTATCTAGAAGCAGCTGAAATACCTCACCCATTTTAAAGTACCATAGATGGAATACTTTTTTAAACTTCTTCAGGCTTAGAGAGATTTACTAAGTGTAAATCAGCCTTGCAAAATCCCTGTGGATGAAGGTGAGATTGTTTTTTGATGATTACCATATTGGGATGAGCATGTGAATTATCTTTCAGGGTTTTTTCATTGTCCCCAGGCCTCAGAGAAAGAGCTGAATGAGTGAGATTTACAGAAGAATTTTGAAATGTTGCCGAATTGTTTTCTTAGAGGCTCAGTTTAATGTAGAAAACATCTGTTTGCCTTTGAGTGCTCTGTGGATCATTCGGTTGTTTGAGAAATCCCATTTCACTCCTTCCTCCATTGCCTGGCTGGGAAGTGCTTGCTCTGAGTACCTGTCAGCCAAGAGAAAGAAGCAACAGGGGAAAAAAAAAATAAAAAAGAAAAAGAGACAAAGAAGAAAGCTATTTTATGCATTCATTAACATATTTTTTTCTTCTAGGCATGGGAGTAACCAGAACTTCGCACATTCTGCGTCAGAGCAGTTCTAAGCATTCATGACAGTATTCAAGGCCAGAATAACTGTAACAGAGATAATAATAGATAGTAATTAGAGTCTTCAGAAAAACTATTTTGATTTCAATGGTGCTATTAGTAATATAAATAGTAGCATAGATTCCCAGACCCGCCAGGCCTTATGTTAAGGATTGCATCCCTAGTTTGAACAAGGTGGTTTGGAGCATGGATCTTCCTCCTCAGAATTTTCTTTCCCTCTGAGGAATTAATTCCTCTTTCTGTCTTCCAGTACTTACGTCTAACAGCCCTTAAGGGCTTACAAAATATGCACTGGTTTTGTTTAACATTTGCTTAGCAGCTTTTGCATCATTACTTTTCTGTAATTAGAACACCTAGAGGCTATGATGATAGACACTGTACAAATTAGTGATATAGACGACGAATTTCCTATTCACATTCCTAAAAGGACAATTTCTTTGCTTTGCTATTTTATGTTGGCTGTCTTACACTGAATCTGAACATAATTTTTGACATACTTCTCTGTTTTTAAAAAGGAAATAATTTTTCTTCTTCCGTTACTTGACTTTTTGTTATTCCCCAAAGGGCTTACTCAAAACCAAGCTAGAATGCTTTCTTTGGTGATACTTTCTCTTTTCTACATCTTCCACAAAGTTGTATAAGAAAAACGTTACTTCACCTGTTTAATTCTGACGTTGCTAACTCAAACAAAATTTATATTAAAAAAAATTCCAAAACATGTTGAACTACTGAGAAAAAAGTCTTATAAGCAACAGAAGAATATTCATCTTTATTTAATTGTGTGGCAGAAGCTACACCTTCCTTTCAGAATTTTGCACAGGAAAAGGATGATTTAGCAGCATTCCTCTAGGTTAAAAGGATGTGATTCAGTTACTTTGGTATCAACCCTTTAAGATATTCAAGGGAGTCCTGCATACCCACACAGCTATAGGTCTTCTGGGATTCCTCTGTCATGCTTTAGATAACCGTCAGGATTTCAAATTGCATGACCCTGCTAAGTTTAGGTACCTGAATCACTCCCCAACAGTCCAAATCTAGAACTTATCATATCATTTTTCTATTATTATATTATCTATATCTCATTATAAGAGACCAAATAATCACCTAAACACTGGCATCTATTGCCATCTGGGGCACCATGGGGTTTCTGAGCACCTGTGTCTACAGGACCTACAGGATCTACAGGACACTGTGCCCTCCAGGGCTGGCAGCTGAAAACAAAGTGAAAGACCGTACAGTATACAGAACCACAGTGTGTACCTATATTTAGGCACTGTGTTCCACCCTTTGTGTCTGTTTTGCTTCTTTATGGTCCATAATAAATCCTGGAACTCTGTGGAGGGGCTGTGTGGCTGTAGGGGCTTTGTAACATTTTTGCTACTTGATCTGTTAATTTTAGATTGTCATATTTCTTGCAATGCCATTTTTCTCTCTCTAGGTCCTCCACTCCCTCAGCAATTGCAAAGCGTTTCATGTTCATGAGGGATTCCCCTAAGTGGAAAGGTGTTGAATTTTTGACATAGACTTTTTTTCATCTGTGTTTATTAGGCATTGAAATTAAATATGTTTTAATAAAGAATAAGCATTTGTTTAGAATTTTGTAACTTTAAAATATTTTTCTTTCTCTGTCAGCACTCTCTCCGCTCATTTCATGCCATAATTCTAAGCTCTTTTACAATCACAGATGCACTTTTATGATAAGTATGGTCTTTCTTTTAATATACCACATGTACCATATTTTATATAACACAAAGAAAAGCAATAAAAAGGAGACTGTTACAGTGACACAGCCCAATTGAACTACTTGATGTCTCCCACTGGGACTGCGTGAGGATCCTTGGGCTTTCGTTCTCCCCTGCTTGATACCTAATAAGCAGACACAGCATTGAGGTTGAAGTACAGGGCTTTAACTCATTTTAAAAGACCTGAGTGCTGAGCGTTAAGACATCTGCTATTAAGGGTCAGAAGAGCTCTGCTTTCGTCTCTACATGTGACCTTGGGAACATCACTCACTTTGAATTTCAGAAAAGACTGTAGGAACTCAAGGTTCAGCCAAAACTGGAAGGCAGTGAAGCCCTTGCTGAACTGCCAGCAGCAAATGAGTCCCTGAGATCCCAGATGCAGAAGGTGTTACTGACATCGCCAAATCTTCAGGTGGCCTTGTGTACCCAGGGTAGGACTAGCCAAGATGAAGGAAATAATGCATTTTAACAATGTCCTGTTTGCTTAGGTCACTAGAGACATTGGGACCATCTCTGTGGTAAGGTACGACAAGAAATGGAACCCTGGCTTCCCAGGCTTGAATTAGTCTTCGTGGCATGGTCTCACATGTCTAGTGTCATTTGCACAAAAGAAAAAAAAGGGCTGTTGGTAAAGTGTCCTTAATGAATTTTGTGCATTTTAGACCACTCAAACATCCAGAGATAAAAAGCCTCTTGAACATAGTGAAGTGTTACCTAAAGATGGCCAGGATTATGTGGCATGATGTGGAAGGTACACACTTCTGGTTTCTTTTGTAAAGGACTACTTCTATTTTTATCCTTAAAAATATTCACATTTGTTATATTATCCTACACATGTGCTTTTCATTGTTGTTTTCTATAAGCTTGGCTAACACACAGTTCCAAAAGGCAAAATACAGACTATCCCTTCATCCAGAAAATACCCTCTCTGGCTTGCAACTCAGGAGAAAATTCTTACCCACTTATTTTTCTAGTAAATTCAGGTTGGTGTCCTGTTTAGGTTTGCTGCCCCATGTATGAGCCACAAAAGCATGGCCTCTTATCAAATTGGTACAAACTATATACAGCATAGAGAGAGACAGAATTTAATATGTTAGAAGGAGAAAGAGTGCTCTTTTCTACCTTCATGCTGGAAAGTTTGGAATTGTGCACTCACATTTTAATAAACCACAAAAAGATCATCTAGCCAATGTTTTTATGTGGCCTTGAAAATCTTCAGAAATGTACTGGTTGCCTAGGCCCTGAGGAAGAAAAGCAGCATCTTTCAGAAGACACAAGGGATTGGGTGCCCAAAGGGATTGAAACACTCTGCTGTGAGAGAAAGGTGATGGCACATGTCATTGAGCAGAATATCTTTTTACGTGTGTTTGTCAATATCTTGGAAGTTGTGGTTTTGTTTTTTTTGGGTTTTTTTTTTTGTTAAAATCTATAGGAACTGTGGATGCTATTGTGTGAGATATTGGGACCACAAGGCTTGGCTGCAGGCAGCAGCTCCCCTCAGACTACCTGTCTGCCCTGAGGAACAGATGACTGGAATGAAGAGGCTCTGGAAAAAGATGGAAAGATATCCCCTTTTGGCATCTTCATGTTTAGAGGTTTCATAAAGGCCCTGTGCATGCTGGGGTGACACATGCAGCCCGGCTGCTAGACCAGAGCATTGATGGTAGCCCAGGAAGCTGCATGCTTCACTAATGCTGCCAGACATTTGCCTCCTGTGCAGGAGGAGATGAGTGACAGCATTTCAGCAGAGCACAGTGATCATCAGGATCAGCAGCAGCAGTCCTCTTTATACAGTAGCCTAACCATAGCAGAGTTTGTTGGGTCCCAGAAGCCGGACACTCCGTAGGGACAACAAACTGTGAATGAGGTGCAGCTGCTGAGGCAGACTGTGTGACAAACTGTGCCAGCACCCACTGGCAGTTAATAGGAAGAGGATTTGATTTAAACAATAGATTAGGGGCCATCTCATAACATGTTTTGTACTTTTCTTTCTCTCTGTCCCTTCCTTCACCCCCAGCAGTTCCTTTTGGTTAAACAATTTGTTTAACTCACAGCTTGTGCATTAGGAAGTATCGCTTACGGTTCAGTTGAGCTTCCCAGATTTCAAACAGTGCCAGTGGGTTTTTTGGTAAATGCTCTTCACGACTGAAATGAGGCTTGTTGCCTGGCAAAGAGGGTAGAGGCATTTTTAGTAAGATGGGAATTAATAGGGTGAATGATCCCCCTTCTTCTTGGATCTGGGCATTTTCTATAGTGATTGAACTAAAAACTGCAAGCCCCACTTGTGAAATACCTTTTTTTTTTTTACTGTGGGATGTAATAACCTAATCTTCACCATGCTCACTGTATATCCCAATATATATTTTGGTGTTCATGATTTTCTCTGCCTGATGTGGGACACTGGCAAGCTTGTTAGCGGTGATGCATTTGCATGATATTCCTTGGATTCATCTATCTGCTAGCTTTTCTAATCTCACTTACCTGCTACTATAACTATCATTCCTTCAGCTGGGCAATCAGTGATTTTTGCTGAGTATTTTCCAGCAGAACAAACACATAAAAAGATCCAGTTTTGAATTTTAAATCACTGTTCTCCTTCACAGAATAAGCTTCCATCTACATTAGCAACTTTGTGCTTCTGCTGGAGATATTACTGGGGGAGGATCCAGTCCGCTACCTAAATCACACCTTCACTTCAGGTGCTCGGTTTACCAGTCCACCTAAAATACGATCCTTACAAAGCTGGTAAAGGAAAACAAGTGTCTTTTAATGTCACCAGGGAAAAACCCTGTCGACATAACTTAGATGCTTAAACTAGATGGACGGGATTTTCTGGAACACTGGAGGACTTTGAAGGCACTAGCAGTAGGATTTATTTGACTAAATGTCAAATGTGAAAGAACTAAATGTATATTGTATGCATCAGAGGGAGGTCCTCACATTTCCTATGCAGCAAATAGAGAGAATCAAACATTCCTACAACACAATTCTCCTAAAAGTATTTTAACATTATCTGATCTGATGTACAAAGGCAATAATTTCTTTTCATTTACTAGGGTAGGGGAACTAGTTTGGACTAGGTCTGGACCCTGTCATTATTATGGGCATAATAGACTTTTTTATTTGATTTCTATCACATGAAAAATATTTTCAAAGTTTAAAATAAGAAGAGGAGAGGGAAGAGAATGTACCAAGTCTGGACAATTTAAAGCACTTCTCCCAACCTCAGGCAGAATTGGTTTTTTAATGCTGTATTTTTTGTCATTTGATCTTTTCTTCAACCTCTCTTCAAAAATCTAAATAAATGTTGAAAGTAAAATGTTTTGAAATAAAAAATCTTGGCACTCAGGGAACTAACTGTCCTGCCAAAAATAGGGCTGTTCAGTGATTTTGGTGTCTGTGGAGCTGCAGCTTGCTGGAGCCAGTTTTCAAATTGCTAGGCACATCACTGGATTTTCCATGCTGAAATCCTAATTTAGGCAAACTGATTTTTGATTTCAGTTCTTGGGGTTGGATTTTTTTTTAATTTTCTTGGTTTCTCCCTTCATTGGCTACTTTTACAATTTCCCTTGCGCTCTTTCTCACTGAAAGAAGATTAAGACAAAAGGACTGAAACTACACACCCTTTCCCCATCTTTTCTTCATTTGTTTCAGTATAAAATACTGGGAAAAGTTAAAAATTTAAAGCATGTGGTAGTTGGGGAAGAGATACACAGATCTTTAACATTTTCACAGTTGAAAAAGTAAGAAAAGACAAATATATTTTAAAGAAACAGAAATTAGACCTCTTGGTCCAAAGCTGTTTATTGGAACTTGTCCCTAGCAATGAATGTCCCCTGAAAAGAGTCAGATTTGAAAGTATGTCTATTGCTATTACAACAAGAAACTGTATTTTTTTAACTGATATTTTATGAAAAAAGGGTCTAGAATCAATGCATGTGTGATGCTCTGCAAGTAGCTAGACTGACAGCTTGACTGGTGGCTGTTGTCAGTAGCTCCGTACTTATATTATTATATAGTTAAGCACTAGTTTTTGAACGTATTAATTTACATTAATATGATGTTTTAGTTACTTTAAAGTTAAGAGTGGGGTCTCCATATTTTATTCCCCTAGGTCTTCAAAAGGTAAAATCTATACCTTGTTTGCGCAATTTGTCATCTCTAATGCTATCCCTTTAATACAATAACACAGTGACTGCTTTTCAGCTTAAGTGTTATTTCACAGTGTAGTGACTCTTACAGAGCTGGGCTTACGTGAATATAGATAACCTGAGGTAACTCTGTTGTAAACACAGCTCAAGGTGCAACAGAAAAACTGCAAAGTTACCTCAAGGTTTCATGTGTGGTCAGAGGCCATGATTTCCTTGGGAAGCCAAAAATGAGACATTCAAGAATGATTTTCAGGGGAAAAAGGACATTATTTTCAAGGGGAGCCACAAGAGGAAACTGGGCCACAGAGTGTGTCCTGGTCATAGGAATAGTGCTTGGATTTGAGGCTTGGAAGACAGGCTACACTGCCTGAGAGAAGCCAGATGTGCCTCTTACCTTCCAGGTTACCCAGCTAATGTATGAAGTTTAGAGATAAAGAATAAAAGAGAGATTAACGCCTTAGGTGCAAGGGTAGAAAGCCCCAGGTAAACATGGATCTGATTCCTTCTATCTGAGCAGTTTTTCCTGTGGAGAGCTGAACCTCCTGTAAGTGGATCCTTTTTTTTTACACCAAGGACTCTTAGGTGGATTGGGCTGCTGCTTTGTAAGAAACAGCTTTAATTGTTTCTTGGTAAATATAGACATCCCTTCAGTGCTTTAAAATGAAAGAAAAAGACCCCATTTAATTCCACCAGGCTTTTTACATTGTGACCTTTGTGCAGTGCTCGAATTATACATTAAGGAAGTGTCGCTTTCTTGCATTACAGGTTCATGAATTTCTAAACTCCCAATATGGGCCAGCTGCTGTCAAGTAACAATGGGAAACTGGTATTCTGTCCAGTGGTGTGTAAGTCCCAGGAGAGCAGACAGGAAGCAGTAAGACCTGAAATGAAAGGTGCATCTTTGATACTACAAAAAAAACCCCAGGAGAGAATCTTCCCTCTTTCCTACCCTTACCTTTGTTTGGTTTTTTTTTTTTTTGTCTTAGTATTTCTACCTCATTATCTCTGTGTATCTCCAAATTGTTTGTGTCCAGTGGAAGTGACAAGAATTGCTTATGTTACCTAACAAAGAACAAATTAGCATCAGTGTGAATCTATTGATTGATATGCCTCCAGAAGGGGAATGAGAAAGTGTTGAAATATAAAACCATAAAAACTAGAAGCTCTGTTGCATCTTCAACAACAATCTCTTAAAAATATCTGCCAGAGTTAATTTCTTATGCTTGTTATAATCTTAGTTATAAGCAGATAAAATCTCCTTTGCTTATAAAAACAGTCACCAAAGTCTGGTAAGCCCATCTGTGCCTATACCAATATTTTTGTTTTTCTTTTTAACTGAGGAAAACAAAACCGCTGGACACTTCACCTTACAATTGAAGGGCTTCCTTTTGCCTACTTTGTGCATCTTGACTGTGGGCTTGTGTATGCATGAGGTATTTCCAGCATTAGGTGCACACTGCCACCCTTCCTGCTTCTAACAGAGGGCACAGGTTATCCTGACATCTCTGGAGCGTGCAGGAAAGTTGATTTATGAGATGTTTGGGAATGTGCTGTCTAGATGCAGCCTGAAATGTCTCCAGCATTTATATAGGGAAAGGCATAAAATAAAGAACCAGGAGTTTTTTTCACATCACGAAGCATACCTATCACGTAAGTGCAGCAACAGTCTCACTGGGACTGCTTCAAAGCCACAGGATGACAGGCGCATCAAAAAGAGGATCCTGAGCAGACCACCAAGGGCCACTGAGGAAGGCTGGGGTCCTCCTAACTTTCTATGGAAAATCTATGCTTGAAAGAGATCTTCTCAAGGGATAACTAACAACCTGGCTGCCTTATTGTGAACAAACCATTAACAGAAGAGATTTGACCTTGAAGGCAGTGGGGAAAGAAATAACAATTCTGAAAAAGTCTGGAATGTGCTTAACTTCCATTCTGGGATTAATCATGCTTATAATTCTGATCCATTGCTCATTGAGCTCAATGAGAACACATTTAGTTCTACAGTTCTTCAGTCAGGTAATCTATTAATGAATTGTACTCTATTCAGCTTCTGTCATCCCAAGATAGGTGAACCACTTGTATACAGGAATATTCCATCTATTGCAGTGCAATGAACCAGGTTTATAACATATTGCATTAAAAGTCAAAAACTCTAGAAGGGTTTTTTAAAAGTCAAGACCTGAAAACAGGGTTCCTTTAGTAGTCTTGTATATGGCATCCAAAATCAGAGCCTTCCCTGTACCTCTTCTTTTTTTGCAATTGAGGGCCTATAAGGATGCTGGGGAGGGACTCTTCGTTAGGGACTGTAGTGGTAGGACAAGGGGTAATGGCTACAAACTTAAACAGGGGAAGTTTAGATTAGATATAAGGAAGAAGTTCTTCACAGTGAGAGTGGTGAGGCGCTGGAACGGGTTGCCCAAAGGAAGTTGTGAATGCTCCATCCTTGGCAGTGTTAAAGGCCAGGTTGGACAGAGCCTTGGGCGACATAGTTTAGTGTGCGGTGTCCCTGCTCATGGCAGGGGGGGTGCCCCTAGATGAAATTAAGGTCCTTTCCAACCCTAACTATTCTATGATTCTATATCCTCCAGATAGCATGCTGTCTTTTTGTTGTCATCCTCTGAGCTCAACACATTTTTAAATGGTAAAATGATATGTAGCAAACATTTCTCCCAGTGCACTAAACATTTACTGGGGAAATTTCAAAACTCTACTACTCCTCTTTGAAATGTGTAAAGTGTAAAGTAAAGTAAAGTAAAGTAAATTAAAGTAAAGTAAAGTAAAATAAATTAAAGTAAAGTAAAGTATAGCCTTGTGATTGGGACATGTGTAGTGGTATAAAGCTTACCTAAAAAAATATCTAAAGATAAGCTTGCAAAGAATGTGTACTTATTTACATGTATAAGAAGCTGCAGCAGCTGCTGGTGTTTAGACACAATTACTCCTCATGAAAATTCTTGCAAACAGGTTTGGGGTTTTTTTGATATAATTAGACAAGGTACTGCATCTGGGAAAGATCTGTCACTATCAAAAGCGGGAACCAAAAAGGACATAAGAAATCCACTTGTCTGAGTGGAAATCAGTTGCATTGGTATGACTCTGCCTACAGGTGGATGGATGCTGCGTCCTCTGGTCCATCATGCTAAAAGGGCAGCTGCTATATATAAATGTGGGAGGTATTTGTTTTATATATATATCTCATCTTGTCACCCTAGGGACATCTGTGGAATTAAAAGGCTGGACCTAGGTTTAATTCTACAGTCTTGTTAGTATTGTTCTCAAAGTAGATCTGTGAAAAATTCAAACTGGGCACCATGCTGGTTCATAGGAGAATCGACTATTCCTCCTAACTTGAATAAAAGATTTACTGAAAAGCCCTGAAGGGATAGGAAAATCTTCAGAACACTCATTCATCCTCAGTCAATTACAGTAAAGGATCTGACTATTGAAACACTACACAGCCTTAGCATTGTAGGCTGGGACAGTCTCAGAGGCATTCACACAGTTTGACTTTAGTTAAAGGTAGGTATTGTTAAGTTTCTATTAGCAGATAAAAGAGATTCAAACCAAATCCAACACTACTGAGATCTTCGCAAATACTAAAGATAAAGCTTTGATCTCTACAACTTCAATCTTGGTTTAAGCTTAAATGTACTTGTAATATACCTGGATTTCTGAAAAAATATTTATAGCAGGAGAAAGCACTGCCCAGTCTGCTGGAACACTTGATTGCCTACCTGCCTACACTAGGTTCACCATGAAATACAGTGTTTCTAAAATGGTATGTGTGATTAGAGACATGCTGTCAGATTTGGAATTGAGACCAGGCGGCAGTAGGGAGTGTGGAAGAACTCCAGCTTACAGCTTTATGCTTAAACTGAGCTTTTTGTCTAGGGCAAAAGCAAAAAATCCTGATGTAAAGATGAAATTTATTTCACCTTCAACAGAGCTAAAGTGTGCTCGAGGTGGGGAAGATGCACACAGCCTGCAAACACAGCTTAGATGCTCTCAGTGCAATGGGACCACATAGAAATGTCACAGCACAGTCCTTTATCTGCCTTTTCTCTGTGTTACTCTTTTAGCTTTAGCGTTGGTTCCACCATCTCCTTTTTGCCAAGTGTGTGATGTGTCATGGTCATGAACATGTGAGTGTAATATCATGCAGCCTATCCTCTTGTCCTCCTTTGGCATGTCTCCACTTTTCTTTCTCACCCCTTCACCTGCATAGCTCCTTCCAATTTGGCAGGGTATCCTTTGGTCTCTCACTGCTCCAGCCATGGCAGACCCTAAGTGTTACAGTTGGAGAGAGATTTTAGTTGGCCTTTGGATCTACAGCTAAATTTCTCAAGATGTGGTTACAGAAACCAAGCACCCTGGAAAATATGAGAAGACAAGCCTGACAATATGCTTCCGTATATCACCATCTGTAGTGCATGTTAGACTGGAGCAGCATGCTGTAAATTCTGCCACCTTGATATAGGAGACTTACTCACAAGCACATGAACTGGGAGAGCTTAACGAGGCAGGGATATGTGTCGTGAAACTAATAGCAATTTCTGCCTTTTCAGTTTATTTCAATGTCTAAGACTGGTTCTTTGCACTCCCTTCCTGTAAAATCTGCATTTAAAAAAAAAAAAAAGAGTAGACCAGAACCAGAATCCAATACTTCATGTATTTGAGGAGTTCGACATTTTTAAAAAGAAATCATTATTCATTTCCCTTCATACCTCAAGCATTTTGATGTATTGAACTGGTCTAGTGATGTAAGTAGAAATGTGCTTAAGTTCATAAAATCTTCATATTCCTACCCTCTCTGTGTTGCTTTATAGAGCACATCATAATTTACAGACGTGGTTTCCTTTCTGCTGGGCTGAAAAGTCACATAAGCATCCTCTCTGACTTGGCTCGATGTTCTTCAGCATTATAGTAGTCCAAATACTAGAAAATCTTATTTGGAACATCTTGGAGGGTTCATAGGATAATCATTGTAGGAGCTTTGTTTTCAGACAATGTTGTCTAAAGAACTGATATTTAACAAGCAATTAAAACAGAACTGAGAGAGTTTTGTTTTTTTACCACAGCACCATGGGGATAATTTCATGTCTTCAGCCAAATAATTCAGATTCATGGTTTGAGGCAGAAAATGATAGCAGCTTGTTAGAAGCAGAGTATTATTTGTCCTTCTAATAGTCTGTGAAGCTTTAGTTTATTGTCTGGTTTTGTTTTGTTGGTTTGGTTTTTTTTTTTAATACAATGCTGATTCTTTTCTTAGTGTTCATACAATAAATACAAGCAACTCGTTCACATACAATCCTTGCCTTGTTCATTCTAAGCCTATGTTTTGAAAGTGTCGTTATAACTATGCTCATGTGAACAACATGGGCTTGGAAGTTCACCTAACATTCATCGGTTTTCACACGTTTGCCTCAAATTCTTTCTGATGGGAATAATTGTACTTTTAAAGGCATATTTATTTATTTGTTTTTCATCAGGAAAGGTTACTCTTCTCATGATGCAAACCTCCTGGGAAACTTATTTTATTCCAGAAATATTTCTGCTGTCATTAGAGATGCTGATGGAATCTGTGTAAGTCATAAAATGTTTAGTTACTGCTCTGTAAAAGGAAAATCTGTATTTTATTACAGGACCCTTGTTTAAAAAAAAAAAAAAAATTATCTTGAAGAGATGCAAATGGTACTTGCTTCAGTTCATCAAACTTCCAGTTTCTCTGAACAGTACCAGCCATAACAGCACAATCCCAGCTTTGATCCATTAGCTGATAGAGACGTTCTTACTTCTGATTGCAGGACAAACTGTGTTATTTATATGCCTGAAAGGCTGGCTGTCGTAACAAAAGCAAGGGATTTTTATGATGATCTAAGTAGGTAAGGCCAAATTTTTTCTTAACTGGCACAGATTAGTATTGTGCAGAAAAACCCAGCTGATGTTGCAGAACAACATGATAAATGAAACTTTGGAGCATTCCATTGTGTACACAAACAGTCCTGAAGAATTTCAAGCTGGGCCCTCTACCTGTGCCACACTTAGGTCAATTGGGCTCCTGTTTCTCCGCTTTCTTGTTTTTCTTTTTGACATCATCACAGTATATAACTTACTCAGACCACACCAGCATACTATAAGTTATTAAAGTTTAGCCAGGGGTTTTGTATTAGAAACACTCTATTTTTAGAAATTTCTAAATAGACTATAAAAATAACTTCAGGCAAGCTTGGAGTTAGAAAGCGTCTGCACAGGCACTGTGTTAAAAAATGTAATTTAAATAGCAGGCTGTATTTGGAAACAAGTAAATACAATTAATTTATGTAACAACTCTCTAGTCACCCTCTCTGTACTGTGACTTCCCTATCAAAGCAGTATCTCAATAACATTTTGCTCATACACTTATCACACTCTTTTGCCAGCTTTATGCATAGTTCTTCTATGTATCTGTTTTATTCCTAGCTTTTCTGGTTTGGTTTTGTTTTTAAATTTATCTTCCTGTGTATCTTGATCCACATACAGCACTCTTTACTGTGAAAGAACTGTACTGTTAAAGATGTGGAGATTAGGTGAGTGGTGGGTGATGCACACACAACCATGGAAGCTGGTAGCTTAATCTTTCCACTAGATAGTTGGAGGGGTTTTCCATTGCTCTGTACCATAGCAGTTGCATTCCTGAGAGACTGAGGGAAGCTGTGAAGAAGTTGTGAGGGACTGTTATGAAACCACTTTAGCATCACATTCTTTGGCCACAAGGATATTGGCTTGAGTAGAGCTATGCCAGCACTCAGACACTGGACAGATGAGAGCCTTTACTAAGCCAATAAAACACCTACAGATCATGGAGAGGGAAAAAAGAGAAGAAAACAGCTGTATGACCTGAAATTTCCATGTCTAAATAAATTTAAGTCAGTTGTGCTTGTGAGTTTGATGGTTTTTTTCTTTTAGAAGGAGGCTGTGGAGAGTGGAGAACAACTTGTGAGCATCCTATCTATGTTGTTAGGAAGCTGTCAGCTCTGTTCAGATTGATTAGGTTGTTTTTTATCCTTTCTTGCTTGCATGTTGGCCTGATTCTTCACATCATGGAGGCACAGAAAACAGAGGAATGAATGTGGTTCCTGGACCACTGAAGTATAATTGCTTTAAGCAGTGAGCTAGCTACTGTTACTCAGATTTGGTACAATTGGCACCGTGTCACTTAAGCAACAAAGTCACCTACCTAGGGCCTGTTTTTTCCAGATCAGGTTACAAAAGATGTCACATGGCAGAGGAACCAGAAGGTTATAAAAAAGGATAATGGACCATTTTTAGCAGCTCAGATTGTAAAAAAGATTTTTGCTCCAGGAACTCAGTGGAGTGGCAGGGAAACTGAATATGAATAGAACTGGAGGGAAGAAGGAGATAAAACGAAGGGCACATTTTTCATGTATTAAGGGTGGATTCAGCCCACCTGACTTAAGTGCTTAGCTTTCTGGTTCTATCGAAGCAGCCCTAACAGAGATGCTTTGGATCCCTCTCCAGTCATGGGGGGAGGCAGCTGTTTGTGGAGATTTCCAGAGACATGTCTGTGTGAGCTGCTGCACGCCGGGTGGGTGGGATCTTACCCTTGGCAGAATGCCTTCAGTAACAACTTATAATTTGTCCTTTAAGTGAAAGGAGATGTGTTTCAATTTCTTGAAAGCTTCTGCATGCATGCATACATATCTACTGAAGGGATAACATGCAAGGATGGAAGGCTTCTATTTCTGGCATGCAAGAGGAATCTGAGAAGTTGGTACTTTGCCCTGGGACGTGCAACTGCATTTTGAGTTCTTGGTCTCAGGACATTCATAAGCAGAGGATGTTCTCTTTGGGAATATGCTACAGAGATTTAAGGACATCTAGACACAGCTTAGGCTCCAGAGGTTTGCACGTGTTACATATACAAAGGTTGGGTTCCCAGCAGACTATCAGTTTTCAACAGAGGGTATGTGATTAGGTTTTGTCCCTTGGGATAGTGAGTCTCCATTTCCTTCATGCATATTCAATGTTTATGTTCTTTAAGGCTTGATTGCTGTTTTCTTTTTATATGGAGAAAAGAAATATAATGTTCTTGCTATTAACTTGAGTTTGAGTCTAAGAGTCTCTGGAATCTGGCTTTAAAATACATATTTTTCTCGGTTCTTTAAAATATTATTCTGTAGCATGTAAGAGTGTAGTTATGTGAATATTTTCTTCAGCAGCAAAGCAAGTTTAAACTATACCCTCAGGCGAATAAAACATCTGTAATGACGCTGCTGGAAATTTCATAAACAATTTCAATTGCATATTTACAAGGAATATACTCTTTTTAAGATGAAAGAGAGGTTAGCACTGAGTTATGTGTGGAAGTATCTATTAATCAAAACAGCAATAGATGATCTCAAAGGAAAACACTTTTTCAGACTTGACAGAGAAAGCCTGGTGGACAAAACCAGCAGATCTGTTTGAACATTTATGTTTCGGTGTTTCAGGCTGTTAAGCACTTTGTCCCATTATGAATTGAAAGGTCTTTCAGATGAGAAGGAGGCAGAAGTCACCAATGTTTAGGACTATGAAGGCATATTTCCAAGATGTTCTAGGACTAGCATTCAGCTATATCCTTACAAAATGCCTGCATTTTCTTCTTTCACAGAATTATGTCTGCACTAACTGTGTTCAAGAATCTCTACGTCCCTTGAAAAAACTAGTGGGTTTTTGCTTCTAACGTTTATGGACAGCTTTTAAAAATATGAACCAAATGTAATCTCATACAATGTTGTTTTCTTGAGTTAGGTAGCAGCCTGAAATTATAACATTTGGACAATTTCTTTATTAAAGGGCTTGACTGAGAAACCCTGGAAAGTGCTGAAATACCAATACATGGAATCTTACTGCAGAAATACATAGTTAATGTATGCCTCCTAGAATCCAATTATATATCTGTGCCTTGTGAGTTTCCAGCATATCTCATCTTCAAGGTACTCAGCTGCCAAGATCTTCATCTTCCCATTCCCCACTCTGTCCTACCTTCTGCAGGCACAGGAGAATGGCAGGCTAGGTAAGAGTTGAAAATGTCCTCTCCATTCTGATAATGGGCACAGAAATATGTACCTGGACTACCTCCTGTGGCAGATTATCTGACCTTTTATTAAGAGACCCCTACTGCAAAGTATAAGTAATTTCCAGTGCAAAAAACCCCCCAAAACTCCTTAAAAAATTAAAAATCTGCTACACCAATGTGTGTCCTACTATCCTTATGGTAGCATATAGATGCACTTATTAAGGACAAAATAGAGATGGGATTATAGTAATTCAGTTGTAACCCTTTCTTCTGCTCAGATAAAAATGTAGTTTGACTCAGGTAAGCAGTTCCCATGTTCCTTTATTGCTAACATTTTAGTTATATTGCAACAAGTGCATTCACTAAGACTATGTGATCACATAGTCTATGAAACAGAACCACATAATATTTTTGTTTGGGGAGGAAGGGGGAAGAAAATAAAGAAAAAGACACAGCCTGCCCAGATTATTTCTAATTGTATTCTGCAAGTGGGTTTAAACAAATTCAAGAGTTGCAGTGCCGCTGCTGCTCAAGCTCTCAGCACCTTGGCTGTCCCTCTGCTTTTTAACTTTTTCCAGCAAAATTCATAGCTGGCTAAGAACTGCATCATCTTATAGCATTAAGTTTTTCTATTGTGTAGATTCAGAGTTGACAGCTCCATCATAAAGCTATTTGGAAGGTTGATACCTACTTCTGGACAAATACGGTTCTGCATGGGAAGGGTTTCTTCCCTCCTCTACCCTCAAGGTAGTTAGAAGTCAGTTACACAAGTTTGCAAAAAGATCAAATTATATTTAGAGAGCTTTAAGTCACGCAAAAATATTTCTGTTAGCTGATGCCTCCACAAGTCATGCTTCTCACTTACTCAGGACCAGGCTTAGACCATCCAAGATAAAAAAAAGGTAAAATTTAAGACTTGGAAAGGAGCGTTGTAAACCCAGTGTAAATCTATAAAGCTTACTGTCTTTGTTTTTAGATCATTATGCTTATGCCATACTACAGCATATATCCTTTGCTTCTATCTAGTTTACTATGAGATGCAGGTTGCTCTGTCTCTGACCTTTCCTCTTCATTATTTCTCAGTCCACCAATCTTGGTGTCATCTGCAAATTCGATCAGCAATGATTTTTTGTTGTTTTCTTTTTTTTTTTTTCCCTGCCAGGTTCCTGAAAGGTCCAAACACAATCTATGCAGGACTCCATCAAAACATGTTCATATAGTGGTGAGTGTCTCTTTACAATTGCATTTTGAAACCTATCAGTTAGCCAGCTCTTAATTAATGTAATGTTGTGCTTGCCATATTGATTTTACATCATTTGAGTTTCCTGATCAAAATATTATGTAGTATTAAGTCAAATGCCTTACAGAAATCTAAGCATATTACATTATCACTATTACTTTTGTGAATCAGATTTGTAACCTCATCAAAAAAGATAGGAAGTTTGCTCTGACAAAGTCTATTTTCCATAAATCCAGGGCAGTTGGCATTAATTGCATTACTCTCCTTTAATACCACATTAATTAAGTTCTCTCTCTTCTCCTGTTTCATTTTACCATGGACTGCAGTCCTGCTGACAGCCTTATTGTGGACCCAGGTCTCGTTAATCCTTTTAAGATATTGCCACAGCATAATTTTTCCTTTCAACCATCTGGAACTTTCCCAATATTCCAAGAATTATTGAAAATTAGCTTTAGTATACAGATAGATGTGGGGGAAAGGATGCATAAAACGCTTTTTAAAATTTCTTTCTTGGAAAATATACCAGGACCATTGCTGTTTCCCCAAGCCTCCTGTGTCCAATGTGAAATCATAGCACAAGAGATGATACAAGGACCCCACGTTTTTTGTAGAAAAAATCACTTCTCTGGCAGCCTGCCCACTTCTCCTAGCCAGTGAGGTGAAAAGCCAGGTGAAATCATACATCTGTCTTTACAGCACTCTCTGCAGCTACCCATGCCCAAGGACTACAGTTGTTACTGGGATTGCTGGGGAAGAAAAGAGAGGTTTCTTACACCAGCAGTAGGAGGTTTGCATTAGAAATCACAAAATACCTGAATCTGCACAGCACTTATGCCATTTTTCAGGTTGCATTGTAGGATTTTTGTATTCAAGCTGAGCAGGTTATATTGTATATTGACTTTAACAAAATGAAATGGCTGAAAAGAATATCACTGTACCAGTGGACATGACATGGGCTATGACTTCTTATCACAGAAACACAGAATAGTTTGGGTTGGAAAGGACTTTAAAAATCATCTGGTTCCAACCCCCTTTCCATGGGCAGGGATAGATTCCACTAGACCAGGTTGCTCAAAGCCCCATCCAACCTGGCCTTGCACACTGCCTGGGATGGGGCAGCCACAACTTCTTTTGGAGAAAAAGAATCAGATACTCCATTATCAGCACAGAGTCAGAAAAGAAAACAAGTACTACTGCAGCACTTGGATTTTGTAAATCTTTGAGCTGAAAATTCCTTTTTTGCTATCTGAAATGTTATTTCTGGCACTCATTCCTGCAAGGAAATTGAGCAAGTGGGAGATGCAGAGCCTTGGAGCATTACACAGGCTACTTGTTGAACAGCAGCCTCAGTTACTGATGTGAATGAAAGGCTGCCAGGCAGCCAAAAGCTCCATAGCCCCTGATGTGGGCAGAGCATTCATTGCCTTTCATTTGACTTGGGCTTTTCTAGATTAAGAATTACTGGATACAGCAGGAAAACAGGTTATGTTGAAGTGCTGGGAAGCAAATGACAGCTATCCTGATGCACTGCTCAAGGGTCCGTACGGAAGAACTAGACAGCTGAAGTGACATTTATACAGGAGATGTTGTGCAAAGTGAACATAATAGAGCATTTTCCATTTCCCTAGATTTCATTTCTCATACATTGAGATCTCCCAATCCTTGTCCACACCCTGTATTTTCTGGGAGATCAGTATTACATCAGTGCATCCTCCTAGAGTGCACACAATTCTGCAGAACACCACAAATTGGATTTACATGGTTTTTTAGGCAGTGGCAAGCAAATTCAGGCCATGGTCTGGAAGAAAGAAGTATAAATCACCTCTGAACTCAAAGCTATGGAACACTAATTAGACTAGTTAGACTGGTGCAGAGCCTGAACCAATAAACTTTATATAGAGCCAGTTTTGTCTCACTCTTGTACCTCTGCCACTGACAATTGAGTGGTTTATAAGGTGCATTTACATTAAAAGCTATTTCAGACATTATAAAGAATCAAGTCAAGGACTCTCTAGAGTGTTTTAATCACAGAATCACAGAATCATAAAATAGTTTGGGTTGGAAGGGACCTTCAAAAGTCATCTAATCCAGATGCCCTGCAATGATCAGGGACATCTTCAACTAGATCAGGTTGTCCAGAATGACACCCAGCCTCGCCTTACATGAATTTGAACTAGTTAACTTTTTAATGAGGAAATGTAGCTAGACTGTTCAATTTTCTTTTTATCTTTTTTTTTTTTTTTTTTTTTTTTTTTTTTTAGTTTAAAGGGTCAAAATGAAAAAATATCTTTAGATTTAGCAGTTTTACACAGAGGCTTGATCATGAAAAAGTTGAAGTTTGTTGAAAAATCCCACAATGTGCATAGAAAATTTCAAATGCTCAAAAATTATTTTCTGCGCAAATTTTCATAAGGCTGCTTGTTAATGATTCAAAGTGATTTTTTTTGCCAGACCCACAAAATTTGTTCCTATTTTCTGATCAGTCAAGTTGAAATACACTCTTGCTGACGTGTAATTTCTTTGATCTTATCAATAGTAGACATTTTGGGTGGAGAGCAAGAACAAGTCTGGCAAAAACATATGTGTCTGAAAGGAATGAGTAGGGTGTGGCACCAAAATGCATGTGTTACCCATTTTTCAGGGCTTACTTTGAAATTCACGAATACTATGAGGCTTCAACTCATTCTGAGGGTAAAAAAGTTATAGAAAATTGTGATCGCTTCATGTATCTTCCGCCAAGATGCAAGATTGCAATGCAAGAGACAATTGGCACCAACATTAAGGCCTTCCAATGGGTTTTTTGGTATGTGGTCTTTACTATTTGGCAAAAGACCTAAGGTGAAAGCAAGCTGCATAACATTCTTGCTGTGCAGTCCCTGAATAGACACAATTAATCATCACAGCAGAATTTTGGTAGAGAAATAATGCTTAAACTGCAGTCCTAGAAATTCAGCTTTTGAAATTGTTACACATTTGGGGAAATCTGACCACCATGTTCTCATGCATGAAGCAAAAAGCTTTCCAAAGTGATGACTGTGATTTTATACTGCTTGTGTAATCCTACTGAAGGAAAATCTAAGAAATGCTGCCAATATTGTAACTATTCCTTACTGATTGTTGCAATATAGGGGAGTTAGAGACACATTCTAAGATTTTAATCTTTTTATTTTAACAGAAATGTTTTTACCTACTATTATTTCATAGCTGGGCTGGAGGGACTGGATGAATACCTAAAACTGAATGAGAATGCAAGCACCTGAGGTTCACTTTTCTCTTTGTGGAAGACATAATTGGCTCTCATTAGAGGCATCTTCCGTAAACACGAACATTGCTATCCCTCCTGCAAGATATCTAGAGAGGCCCTCTGTTAGTGAGGAATGCAGCCTTAGGGAAAGCTGTTTCCAGCTATACTGCCAATATCTACAAGGATTTTTTTTCTGGACTGTGCCTCAGGTGTTGGAAGGGACAGAGCTGGGACATACATCAGTATGTATCCATTAGTCATTTCTCCTATGGAAATTAAAAAAAATGAAGTTGAAAATGAAGCCTAAGATTCAAGTCAGTGCTCTGCTGCTTGGTGCATGTGATCCTGCTTCTATCTGCTCCTAGTCTCCAAAGACATGCAGTTTATGTGGTTAGTAGGCAAAAGAAAAGACTTAGAACATGGGGGTCAGGGTCGTGTGATTTTTTTTCTTTTCTTTTTTAATATTAGTAAGCTAATGCCCTCACTTGAGATTTGCTGTTTCTGATTTTTCTTTACTAGATGCCTTTTTTCCCAAAGGATACTCCATGGTTTATTACCCAAGCTCTGATTACAGACCTAAAGGAAGTAGACCTGTGCATGAATAAACGTCTCCTTCCCCCAAATGTGAACAGTGTTCCACATTTGAAAAATCTGTAGTTAGCATTGTATTTGTGAGGACAGTCACGGAATCACTAATATAAGTCAATAGCTGAAAGCTCATTTGTGTTTAATTCAAGTAACAGGTGCTTTTATAACACATTTCACACTTTTTAAAATGATTGATAGTATATTGTTTAGCCTTATTCAGAGACAAAAAAGCAACCTGCCTGAAAGCATACAGAGTTCTGAGATAACTAAATAGATTCTGATCTTGAAATATTTTCTCACTGTGCCTTCCTTGTAAAAGTTCAGTGTGAAATTCCACCATTCAAATGATGTAGGTCTGCATCAAGTAGTAGTTTACATTTAAATAAAATCACTTCTTAAGTGGCAATGCCAGAGGCTGCAAAACTAAAAGAAACAGCAGTCAGGATCCACTGTTAGTAGATCCAGTGCTGTTTGCTTCAGATGGCATGAGCCAACATGGTCGGTTGTCTTTTTGATTAGTGTCTTTTAGTAGGGAGGGAAACTTCCACATAAAATCACAGAATCATAGAATGGGTAGGGTTGCAAAGGACCTTAAGATTATCTAGTTCCAACCCCCTTTCATGGGCAGGGATGCCTCACACTGGACCATATTGCCCAAAGCTCTGTCCAACCTTGAGCAGTGTCAGGGATGGAGCATTTACTACTTCTTTGGGCAACCTATTCCAGTGCCTCACCACCCTCACTGGAAAGAACTTCTTCCTTATATCTAATCTAAACTTCCCTGTTCTACTTTGAACACATTACCCCTTGTCCTACCACTACAGTCCCTGATGAAGAGTCCCTCCTTGGCGTGCATATAGGCCCCCTTCAGATATTGGAAAAGTGCTATGAGGTAATAGGACAACGGTTTAATCTCTTGGGAAAGATATATAAATTCATTAAAAATCATCATGCATCTACCAATCTTTTTTTTGTTTGTTTGTTTTTTTTAATTAAAAAAAAAATGAAGAACGTATAAACCAAAGTTAATTTTCTTCTCTTTCTATTTTGTTATTTCCCCTTTCTGCCTGCCTTCTTTTACCTCTTCCTGCCCCAAGCCTAAGAAGAATGGAAATTCTTACTGAGATCAGACCATTATAAGAAGATTTCATACAGATTAAGAAACAGGATTTATGGAAGACTCAAATTTTTAGATGATTGAGAACTCGTTTAAATGCATTTGGAAGCCTTTAATGGATTATATATACAAAACAGATGCTACATCTTAGAAAACTTGTAATTCATTGTTATTTCCTACTTGACTATGAAGTGGGAGAAAGACTGTATTTTATAGTATTATGAACTAAGATGATTTTTATTTTTTTTTTCACACAATAGAGTTGCTTTGTTTCTTTTTCTTTCCCCTGTTTGGGGTGTGTGTTCTCAATTACAGAATACAGCACCTTTTATGACGAATAATTGATTTTTTCAAAAGAGAACAATTATTCAAAAGCCAGCAAGGACAATCAAGAACAGGAGTAGGAACACAATGCCTTGGTTCTAAAAAAGCAACTTCTCATTTAAGTAGAAACCACCGAATTATTGACAAGGAACCATGTTAACTCTTCTATGAGAATAATCTATGGTTTGTCTGATATGAAACAGAACTGAGGTTTGTGCCTTCTCTTTATTGGACCAATTAGGGACCTTGCTAGGTCTTCACTTAAGCCAGCTGAAAAATGACCTGTTTGTCAGAATAATGCCTGTGAACTTTAATCTTTTTGAGTACGCCCTCAGCATGGTTACCCTGTATGGGGTCTGGGGTGTGCTGTCTCCAGAGATTCCTCTATCCATAACAATTCTCTTCTGATCTGCTTTGTGAGCTTTTCTCTGAGATTACACACAGGGTCTGTAGGGCCATGGGTGGGACATTCCTTTGGGTTACCACATAAAGCCCAGACCCATCACGGGAAAAACTTTTAACTGCTTTTAACCTAGCTATGAATGATATTTGGCAGTTTGCCTTTTTTTTTTGGAATGCTGGCATTTATTCCTTGTATTTGCTGATCTCTGTTTAAGTATGTTGAACATCTAATTTGGAGTATCTGATTTTTATCTATGACTTTTACCAGGTGATTGCTTGTTGCTGGTGCATAGTTGCTAGCTATCAGTAGCTAATACTTTGTTCCTAACACTTTTTGGTACATAAATAATGGTCTTAAAAGAAACATATAATATGCATGTTTTCAATTCTTTTTTAAAGGAGGCCTTCTTTGACATGTTTTTCTCCAGGTTAAATTCAGTCATAGTATATGCTAATAACAGTACGCATTTTCTTTCTACAACTTCAAGTATTGTAAAAGGGGAAAAGAAAAAAAAGTGGTCTTTGAATTAGGGCAAAGTGGTCTTGGAATTGGCACAGAAGAAGTAGAATCAAAAAACTCACATTCTGTTTCTTTATCTAACGCTGAATTGGTGTTCAATAAGTCCAAGACCCAAACCTCTTTGCCTTTGTGCTTATATTTGTAAATGAGACTTCTTTTCAGTTTTTATTATGTATTTACATTGGGGTCTTTTTAATGTATTTGGTGAGGTTATTGTCTCTCATTAAGCATATATTAAGAGCAAAAGAGCATTTTTGAACATTTAGATATGGCTGAGTTGTGTATTATCTATTACATGCTGATACTTATTGATTTCTAAAACAACTAAGCCATGGCATAAGTTCTCTGGACATCCTTGGCATAGTTAAAATATGTTTCTAAACATAAAAATTCTAAATAATTTTCATAATGTTTATGGGAAAGGAACTCACACACTTGGCTGAAAAAGCTCAGGCTCTTTTAGAAGAGAGAAGGGAATTTGGTTGGGCTCACAGAACTAATTAAGGGTTTCATTAAGGTTTTTTTTTTTGTTGCTTGCTGGTGGCCATTGTAAATAGCTGCGGTAGTTTATTTGCTTGAGTTGGAGAGCAGCCTAGATGCGGCAAAGAATGTTTTGGAGTGATTATAGCTTGATGGAGATATATCAGAGCTGTGGGTCTGATTAAATGTTTAGGAAGGGGAAAAAGAACAGCAAAACCAGCCAGAAAATACTATGTTTGCCAATTAAGTACTCCCGCTGCACAGGAATTCTATGTGGAGAGAAGAAATATCCACAGCCATCCTTGCTCTGATGGATGGCCTATTAGGATGGAGGGTTGCAGACAGGTAGGATGGGCATAAGAGAAGCCTTTACTAAAACTGGGGCTGTAGAGATCCAGAAGACTTCTTGAGTGTTTATTTGAGGTTTACATATTCTACTGGATGAGTGGATCATTAAAATAGCTCTTTATTTTGCCAGGAAATCCTGTGCAGTATGTTACACGTTATTCATAATGACAACAGAAGGATTAAGATAGTCTTGAAACTATTGTTCAAGTCTAATCAAGTATGACTGATTTAAATCAGTCAGTATCTGGTCAAATATCTGGACAGTATCTGGGACAAATATTGTTTTTATAAATTAGCACTCTCTGTCTGTGTTAACTTACTGAAAAGTGCCTGCTGAAAGTTACTCCCAAATCCTTTTTATTTTCACTTGGGTATTCAAGTGCTGCTGTAAGTTTTTTTCAGTAACACTTGTGACGAAATATATAACCTAGCTGAACTGAATTTCAAATCCAGACAGTATATATGATTTTGTAGTGATTTACAGGACTAAGTATAACATCAATTTGACATATAACCTGGCTTACCAGACTTACAAAATACTGGAGGATGGTGGAAAAAGCAGACTATATAACCACCTTTGATGTGTCAAAGCCGTGCTGTCAGATTACTCTGCTTCCTTGGTCCTAGAAGCCATCAGACTGGCCTGTTCCACAGTCCGTATTGGCTGGAGAACTGACTTTTGGGCTTATTGGAAGTCCATCATTCTCAAAAGCAGGTATGAGCTAAGGCTGATCTCTTCTTGAAATATTTGCTGAGCTTGAAGAATAATTCTTCTTCTCAGCTGATGCTTCAAGACTGTTGCTCCCCTTTCCTATTCTTATCTGTCCCTACACCAGTTCCTTGTACTTCAAACTGCTTCAGCACCACTGGCATCTTTCTTAAAATATTATTTATTATGATTCTGTCCAACTTGAGCCAAAGTGAACTAGCAAGCTGACTGGTTTGGGGATTTATGGCAAAATGCATCAGGTTTATTCCAGGTAAGAAAATGAAAATAGCTTGATGTTGTAACACCACCTCAACTTGAGGAAAATCTGTGCAGTGACAATGGCCCTTGAACTTGCTGTGGTAGAGGACTTCTGCCAATTTCCCGTTACATGCTCAGCTGGGTGTGCCAAGACCAAAATGTAAAGTATATCTTTGAGGGAAGAAATGTTCCCATTCTCCGACAGAACAAGAATTCAGTATTCACCATTTAAAAAGAGAACAACCTTTCTCCATATTAGCCAAATACTACTGTTGATTTGTGTAGGTTAGGAGCTGGCATAGCCACCTTTAGTGCGTTTATTGGGTAGCAAAACACTTCAAAGCAGGCAAAGGTAAGCTGCCTAAGCATACATATTGCTTGTATATTTTTTATGCTTTAATTCTTGAAAATGCTGAATTTACCAAAGAATTTTTGACACAGGCATTTTCAAAGGAGGTGAGTTTGAAGATGAAAGTCACTTTTGACTGAGCCAAGAGTTTCTTCCAGAAGAGGACAGTGAAACGTTAAAAAAGTGCCTCATTGTCACCCGGGCAGTTGAAAATCTCAAGTAGCAGCTGCTGGGGGTTGCTCTGCATATTCTGCCTAGTGCTGCCATGACAAAATGACTGCAGTGCTGCATTTATAGCCTGTCTTTGCTTCTGGACTGCACAAGTAATTGATGCCTTATCTCATGAAATCACAAGACTTATGGCTGTTAAAGAGTCTTTTGTTTCATGGAGACATAAACAGTGGTGAAGATGATGGAGGAGTTTTACAATAGTATATAAACATCTACGAAAGCAGCTGCCTTTGCACTCTTTGCTTAAACAAATCATTAAGGTGCCAGGGTTCAGCTGAAATTATTCTGAGCTGAAAGACGTAAGTAGCCCTGTAGCTGCACTCTGGTTTTCCCAGAGAAGTCTAATATGTGAAATAAGATTTACAAGGACTACCAGAAGCAGTGGGCTTTGCTCTTTCCTGGCTCAGCCAGGGGTTAATGTTTATTTTCTTACTTTAAAATAAATTCAATTTAAAGGACTGCCTGTCAAAAAGACTGGTGGCAGTTTATTTATCTGGGCTGGTGAACACGGAGCCTATGAGGTCCTAAACTAATTTATGGCTCTGTTAGTCAAAATCAACAACTTAAACTCTACCTGCAAGCTCACAAACACATAGTATAGCTTGTGGAGTGCTGGGTTAGTATTTACAGTGGGGTATTCAGCATAGCAGTCAGCTTTGTATGCTCTGAGCCACCTTCAGTTTGTATATGGATTCAAGCTGTAAATCTCTGAGCACTTGTTTTAGGAGCATAACATCAACACAACTATGTCTGCCTCTGAAAGAACTGTCAAAATGTCCTGCCTGTGGCTTGAAAACCAAGCAGGGATACTTGTCCCTTCTTATTCAGCAGTGTATTTCCAGAGGTTCCCTCTTTCTGCACTTGTATTATTATGACCATTTATAAAATCAGTGCTGCTGAAAAAGTATAAAATCTGAGTGCTTAGTTCTTCTGGAATGCATAGTATAATCTCTGGGATTCTTGTAATTTGGATTGAACTATCATGGTAACAGTATTCTTCATGTCTTCCTTAGATCTAAAATTACCTGTTGTAAAAAAGATCACAACATTGCTTGCCCTCACCCCAGTTCTCCTTTCTGTATGAGTTTTACTGGAATGGATGATGACATTAGCAAGCCTTTTGGTGGGGTATGTAACTTGGGCATTTAGCATTTACGTTCTACATGTTGAGTAATCAATCTCTTTTAGCTTTACACACTTTCATAATAATACTTACTGTAATAGAAAACTATAATATTCTAAAAAAATTTGTGAAAGTAATTTTTAACTACAGCTAGGTCCTACTAGAAGCTGAGCTCAGAAGAATAACCTTATTTTACTTGAGAATTTTACAGGTAAAATTCAGATTATTTAAATGTAGATGTATAGAGGATTTTTCTACAGCTGATGGACTTAGCCAGAAGATGGTTCATTTCCTTTAATGTAAGGGTCCAGCTGTGATAGATATTTGCCTGTGTTAAAGTGGGAGTTCAGATGATGATTTCAAGATCAAATGACTTAATATTTGATCGAATGATATGATCAAATAACTTAATTTTGCTCCTGGGTCTGGTCCTTGATTACCTGCATAATGAGTTATAGAACACAAGGTATGACTGGTTTTGAGAAACCTGCCAGAAACACACAGAAGTATAGATTTTTGCACTAGGTACTAGCTTTTAAGATCTTGTTGTAGTGATATTAACTTGAAAAAATGAGTGACTGGAATCAATCAATTTTGTTTGATGGAGAATTCTGTGTTTATAACAATAGTACTGATTCAAGTTTTGCATCTGGCAAATATCTTTTCATTAATGACTATAAAATTTCAGTGAAGTTTAGCTGAAATATTTCATTCTTCTACCTGCTATGAATGAAAAAACACTTCCAGATTAAATTGTAATAAATATGGTAAAATAATAAGGGAATGGAAATTTGCTGTTCCAGGGCTTTTGTTCTTAGACTTTGCTTCAAAGCACACACTTCTTGTTGACAATATTTTTATGTTATTTTTTTATGAAAATTGTTAGAAGTAATTTTCTGTCATTACTTTTCTGACTTAGAAACCTATCTTACAAATAATTATTTTTTTTTTTTATTTGCGAAGGGGAATTTCATAATTCAGCTGGACTTCTGTAATTTCTCCTGTTAAGATTATTCTATATTTACTCAGTACTTCAGGCTACAATTATAGTCCAGTTATTACAGCTGAAGAATGGAGATCAGTAACATGTTTGATGAAAAAGTATGCAGATATTTTCCACTAGAATATAACATTCCAGATGGTTTTGGCATTGACAACATAGGCAGCTTGATTAATATCTATGACAGCATCTTGTTAACTGCCCCTCACAGTTTATTGAAAAGAATTGGCAGTCAGGCCAAGGTGATTTCAAAAAAACAAATGAACTTGAACTCAAGAGTTTCAGAAACTTTTAGTGAAATATAAAAAAATGTTCTATTCATAGCCTTTTAGTATTCGTAGCCCAGAACATTAAATGTTGTAAAAACCAATGGCTTTGTGCACTTAAAATGGGTCAAATATTTCAATCATTTGGTATAAACCCAGTTGATCATAGTTAATTACTCTTTTCCTTTTTCTTTTTTTTTTTTATTTTAGTTTTAGTTGAATGATGTACCTTGGTTCAGTTTTTGAGTGACTGCACCAGAAGTAATGAAGATTCAGGATATCTGTTCCAGTCTGCAAAAAATCATTCGTAAGATAGGTTCCAGAATTATCCTTACATTGCTAGCTATATTTAAAATCCAATGAGAGCAAGAGATTAATATCACTTCTTAAGTCAAGGCAAAGTAACAAGTCATGCCTCGAGGCTATCTAGACCATCTAGTCAGGAACAGCAGAAGACAAGACTGGAGGCTGGCCCACCTACAGCATAGCTCAGGGCAGGTCTGGATGCCCAAGCATGAACTTACATGTAATTTCCAGGCCTCAGTCAGGGGGAGAGGATGATCAGGGCCCGAGCTTAAGCCTTGGAACAGGTTAAGATGATCATGGCCATTAAGACCTAGTAGTGTACTCAGCGCCCTGACAGATACTACTTTCACCAAAACTCTTTTCCACTCAGAATACAGAAGCAATGCTCCATTTCCTTCCTAAGTCTCACTTATCCTTGATGCAGTCCAGACCAGAAATACCCTTTCAGATTTCATCCTCTACTATATTCTTCCTTTGCTCATTTTTCTCGATGGCTTCCAGGTTTCTTTTTTTTTTTCTTGAGCAATTTGTTCCTTGTAGGGCTCTCCTGAACCCTCAGCTTTTGGTGAGTGTTTCTCTTTGGCTTGCCCACCTCCATCTCATCTTCCAGCAGCAGAATGCACAAATTCGTACTCAGCTTCTCTTTCAACCTTGGTAGTTCACAGATCTTATCATATTCAGGTTGCTTTCCCCTGCTTTATCTCAAACTCCAGAGTGTCTTTCTCACATCAATTTGTGAATGTCTCTCTATCTGTCAGTTCAGGTTCAACACAGTGAAAAGACCTTCAAGTCCTTTACTAAGGGGATGTCACTGCTAAAATAGCAGGGAGTAGCAGGGAAACATCATTGCCTTGCCTGCCACTATATCCACAAAACCAGAGTGTAAAGGAAATTTGGAGATTGTTTCTCTATAATATTTCTAAAAATATATTTTCCTGTCCATCCACTCAGCTATGTCGTGGTTCAAACCCAGCCGGCAACCTG
>NW_009916478.1:0-21348 GCF_000696875.1 Nestor notabilis | reverse complement strand
GGCTGGGGACCTGTCTTGCACATAGAGAAAGTGTGAGTCAGTGAGTTTCTGAGTTAGGGAATTTGTGAATTAATGAAGTAGTGAACTAGAAACTTAAAAGTCTGTTAAAAGGAGATTGAGTCTTTGTTTAATTTTTACCTAATGAGCTCCTGAGTTCAAGTCTGACTCACAGGGTATGTTATCCCGTAAATTTGAGAGGTCAAATGAACCATGACATTAGGAACTGGCACAGTGTGTAAGGGAGAGACAAGTTGCCTTTGCATGTTTGGGGGAATTATTGGTTGATTGGTTTAATTTTACACTGACTTGCAATTTTTCTGTTTGCTAACATTAGTGGCATACTTTTTTGCAGGCATTCTGGACTTTGTCACTTCATTCCTTCAAACTTACTCGTGTTTTATCTAAGCATAATTTGCTACTGGCAGACTGTTCTCCTCAGGCCCACAAAAAAATTCTACTCACTCCTCATGCTTCCATTTCCCTTTATTCACCCGATGTAAATGGTTTTGTGGATTTGAACAGAACTTCTTCAGAACAAGGGATGACAGATCATGGGTGAGGGAATAGTAAATAATCAGACCTTACATCAGGCAGCCAGGTACTATCTTAATTAAAAAAAACCCCAAACTTAGCACTATCTAAGATGCTGAAGATGAAACCACATATTTCAAGTTTCTGGGGAATAAGTCCATATCTGTTTGTTAAGTGAGCTTCGACTGGTCAGAGGTGTGAGGCTCATGTAAATGGGCCAGAGATTTTATTTTGCTGAATACCTAGTCTCAGTTTCATTTACATGAAAACACAAACATCATGAACTATTGATACTCAGGAGATTAAAGAGTAAATAAACTACCCAAAGATGACATATTCAGTGTTGCTATGACAGATAGAGGAGCACAAATATAGGTCTCTGGGTTCTTTGGGGATAAGGCATGGGGACGCTTAGGAGAAGCACCCACTAATTTATGCATTCAGATAATTTTCCCTAATGTGCATGTTTTGGAGGTTTTGCATATTTGGTCTCAAACTGCCATTTCTGAGCATTCTTGTCACATTCTCTCATTTTTATCTGCTGTAGCATTTGAAAATCCTTACAGTCGAGCAGAATCATGTAAACAGTATTTTTTGGTGTTTCTTCAATGAAGATTTTTAAGATTGTCTAATTCAGTTATGATTCCAACATACTTCCCCCTACAATTTAATAGTTAATCCTAAAGTTAAATTAATGGTAAATGACAGTTTAAGTAATGACAAGCATGAATTGTAAAGGAGCATTCGAGTGTCTGTTTTGATATATAATGCTTTTTTGCACTATTCTTAAGGATCTTGAACTTTTTCCTTAAAGGCCTTTCTGATTGCCTTTTGCATCATATTGTGTCACAGTTCTCATTTTACAGAAATAAACAATCTTCTTGTAACTGGCTTCTGATAGGACACTGGCAATGTTTTGGAAGGATCTCCAGGTCAAAGCATTGCTGCTGGTCATTGCCCCTTCCCCTGATGACTGATACTGCTGCTAGCTAAGTGAGTGGCATAACTATTCAATGCACCAAGAATAATAAGTGTGAAATCACTCATTACCCATAAGACAAGCAGCTACTGCTCTTGTCCCATACTGATAAACCCAAGGCATGTGAAACTGGGATGCTGTAGGAACTGCTCAGCTAAGAGAATTTCAGTGGTCCTCCACTCTGTGCTAGTTGCATTCAGATGTTGTCTCGAGTAGTCTGAAGGTCTGCTATCTGTTCAGAATATGGAAAGTGCAGTGTTTCTGTCACAGCTGAGCAGTTTTAGCCACGCTATTGCCTTGTGTCCTCACTGCTCTGGGTTACACCTCTACAGCTGCACTGAACTTCACGTACAGCCTCCTCCACGGCAAATTCCAGGTGCTTTTTGGAAACCTTTCTAAGGGTTTAGAAGAGTGTGAGTTAAAGTCCACAGAACCTCATGCTGTTTTCTTATGAAACTGGAACTAAGAATGAAAATGTGATTTTTTTTCACAGGGTAAAGCAGCTTCTGGGAAGATTCTGAAAATCTGCCACAGGTCTATGCAGCAGCTGTTGTGAAGTAGGGGGAATGGTAGAGAGCTGGGAACCAAGACCAACAGCTGCAGAATTCTTTTTTACAGTTGTCTCATACTCTTTTCCTTTGATACGCATCTTTTGGTTCAGTGGTGTTTGAGAGCAGTTTCTTATGTCAAAACCTTATTTCTGTGTCTGGAGTGAGTACCCCTTAGTGAGAAGAAGGTTCCCTGGGGTTTTTTGTGATGAGCTAACTGGAGAGCACTTCCATGGGGTTGAGAGAAAACAACACTTTATCTGTGGAAAAAAAGTACAAGAAATAAGTCATTGCACCTTTGGCAGACCCTCTGTAGGTGATACTACTGAGGAAGTCTGCCCAGTGAGAAGTGAAGTGCAGCCACCTCTCTGTCCTGTCTGAAAATGTATGCTCTTTAATGACATGTTGTTCAATGGAAAGCTCCCAATTCCTGAGCTGCCTTTGTGAAGTTCTTATCCTTAACTCCCAAGTAATTCGTGACTAAGGTGACCACCATGCCATGACAGAAATATACAGACCTTTCCAAGTTTTGCAGAAAGGCATTAATGGAGCCCATATGTCCTTTCGGTGTGCCACCTCTTCTCAGAGTCCAAAGTACCAAAACTGTACTGGGTCTCACAGGAATGCAATAGTAACGCATAGCGGTGTGTATTTGAAGGTGGAGATAGAACTACTGGGGAAGATTTAAAGATTCCAGATTTATAAGAGCAATTGAAATGATGTGATCACCGTTAGATGGAAGGAAACAGGATAACTATGCATAAAATAAAATAAATCAGAAAATGTTTTAAGCAGGAACTCTCTAAGCTTTAAGTGTACATTCACACTTCCCTTAGATATATAATTCTCTACTGAATCTCTCAACACTTACTGTTCTTCGTACACATTATTATTAAACAATACAATTCCATCCTTTTGTCACATTTCAGTGCTTCAATCATGCTTATGACATGTTGAAAAGTGATACTTTTTTCTACAGGAGGTGGCTGAAAATCTGGTACAAAAATGCTACTGAATGAATCCCTTCTCACACCTTGTGCTTTGTTTTAATGTGTTTCTTAGATAAAAGTTACAAAAGAATTTGTCGTCAGCTCTGTGTCATAATGGTCTCTGAAGAGAATGCATCATTTCAGAAGCCTCAGCATATAAAATGAATTTGCTGTAAGATTACAGCATTAAAAGACTTTTAACACAATGTAGAAGAAAATAAGTAGCATTCAGGTACCAAAAGTGGTTTGGTAACCATCCATACCTTCATCATGATTGCATTTAATAAATCTTCACCTAACATACAGAAGCAACTTAGAGAAGCTGGAAAAGCTTTTAAGTGCCTTTCAATGGCATTACATACAGACAACGATTTTTGGTGAATAAGCCTCAGAATATTTCCATATTTTGCTGACAAAATGACACATATTCTGAAATTCCTAGACTTTTGGGCATATGAAAGTGACTTTCGAATCAAGAGTTATCAGTTACATATGTTGTTGATTTATGCAGCATATGATCTCAGCAGTCAGATAGAAGAAAACATTCTTGTATTTATTCACATAGTTCCCTTGTAAGCCTATATAAGCAAGACCATAACTATTTAATTCCAATTATCAAAAGTATCAGATGCCACTGAAAAAAATATGTCCTTTTCATCAAAGTCTTTAATTATTTTCTCCTTTTAAAGAAGGAGCTGGTATAATTTGAATTATATAAAACTTTTTTTCTCTACAAGTTATAGGAAAAATGGTCACCCACTTCATAATCTACTGTCAAAATAGTATTTTGCTTGGCACAATTTTATTGCTTCTGTAGCAGTCACTTCTGCCTTTTGCTTACCAACAAAAATAAGCTGTTACTTAGCAGAAATGCTGGAATTTATTTTTATGATTTTCTCTTTAAATATGCAATTCTATGTCTGACAATCCAGCATGAAAAACTGGAAAGCTCTCATATTTTTTGATCTACACAGAATTTGTCTACAGGGAAGGGGCATCTCTTGTTTTGCAGATGAGGTATTTCAGTCACCTTTAAAGTTATGGTTATCATGTATATAGATATATAATTCAACAAAATAGAAATACGTAAGGGCCATAGCCAACCCCAACTCATGATCACTTACTTCTTTAGTGCTTGTTCACAGACAGGCTACATATTTGTATTTGACATTTTAATCACGTAAGATAACACAATCTTTACAGAGGGTAATTCTAGCTGAAGACCTTCTAAGTCAGCTAGAGCTTTTCTGGAAGATACCTAATGTAACATCTTATGCTTCAGCAGCAGCTGAAATCCTTTTCATATGAATTTATGAACAAACATACTAAATATGGGGTTCAGGATTTAATTCAGTCACTCATAAATCTCTCTAGGAGTTAGCACTCATCATACTTCTTTAAGCTGTTCCTGATCTTCAGAAACCAGAAGGAATTTCCATGTCAGGGTCTTCTGGAGGATGTACTGTCTCTGGAACACCCATGTGGTCTTTCTTGCTTTCCAGTTCCCTCAAAAGGCCGCAACTCTTATTTGTACAATGTGATAGTGTGTGTTGGAGAATACATCAGTGACACAGTAAACCCCTCAGTTGCTGAAGGTCTCCTTTATTTATAGGATGCCGGGCCTGTTATGAAACTTCCATAAAGCTCTAGTAAAACTGCTACTTAAACAAAAAAAAGTAGAAACCAGAAGGGCTGGTTTCATGTTTCTGCCCTTCCCACAGTACTCACTGTGCAATAAAACATATTGGCCTTCAGATAATGTTAAGCATTATCTGCTCATATAGTTCTACATGAAACCTTTGAATGTCAGGGTTTTTTTGCATGCCATTTCCTCAACTGGGTTACAAATGTATAAATGAAGTGTGGGGGAACATCAGTCTCCAATAGTCAATGGCTCAAGGCAACTCCACACCCATGACTTTGTATTTCAAGTCTGTAATTCAGGATGGCCACAGAATAACAGAAAATTATATTTTTTCCTAGGCTTTTTCTTTAGATTTTTTTTTTTAATTTCCTCAGGCTGAACTCCAGCCTGAAACAGGGTTTACTCAGCAAGTAGACCTGTTGGTGTTGGCTGGCAAAATTCATGCCAGTAGCATTTGACTGAAAGGTTCAGCCTTCTCCATATCCTTCTGACGAATGAAAAAAAAAAGATATCCCTTACATTTAAGGATGTAGTGCATCCATGGTGAAGAGGTTCTTCTACCAGCAGGGAGTGCTGACCCTCATGGGGTCTCATCAGCCTTTACAGACAGAAGCTGCCCATTTTTTGACACTGTCCTTAAAACCTACCTCTGGTTAGCTGAGCCCAGGCAGATGTTGGCTCACTCAGACTGTGTTGTCATTAATGATGTAGTTCAGGTCAGAGTTATGCTTCTGAAGTGATTCTTCTGATTGTGTCCACTTAGTGCACTTTGGTTTGCATCACAGAAAGATCTTGGCATGTGTGGATGAAGTCTTCCTGAAGTCCCTAATAAAACTTCCCCTTGGATGAAAGCAAACCAAATGTTTGGTTTGGTTTCATCAAACAGTATGCTTCAGGACTGCACTAAGAATGCTCCAGCCACTACCAGGCAGTCAGCGCAGAACACCAGACAAAAGCTGAGACATGTCTAATATTAATGTTGGATCATCACTGCAACCTTGGATTGCAACCTGCAAAGTTGGATTCACTCCAACTGCATCACAGAACTAGCTAATATAAACGTAGCATTGGCAGGAGAGAGATGGGAGACTTTTTTTTTAGGGGTCAGATGAAAAAGGTTTTTAGAGGGCAGAATCCAATGTTCAGGAGTATATTGCTCTAGTCATCATGCATCCTGTGTTTGCATAATAGGTTTTGAAATCAAAAGGAGGTTTTGGACATGGTAAACTGGAAGGACACTCTGGCTTTCTACAGCCTCGAGGTGGCCCAAAGACCCAAGCTGCTTGATTTTGTCTTTAATGCATCTATGACTAAGTCATGATGTCTCCAGGCACGCGCCGTCAGACCGAATGTTGGGAACTCGTAAAAGATCTCGCATTAAAATCTGAGTTTTAAAAATGTGTCACTCCACCACCCCCTTCAAAAAGAGCAGCAGCGTGTGCATTAGCCCCAACTTGAATGAAGTGCGAGGTCACCACTAGCGTGAGGTCACTGCCTCTGCTCATCTTTGCT
The DNA here is from genome assembly GCF_000696875.1 of Nestor notabilis. Classification (NCBI taxonomy): domain Eukaryota; kingdom Metazoa; phylum Chordata; class Aves; order Psittaciformes; family Psittacidae; genus Nestor; species Nestor notabilis. The sequence continues at coordinate 15,144 of NW_009916478.1, read as the reverse complement.
GTGAAGCATTGTCCTCACTTGCAAATTGGAGCCTAGCTGCCTTCCAGGAATGGGATAAAAACCTATCTTCTGGGTTGCAATGTTACCATCATTAACAGTTTTCTGTTTCCCTCCTTAGCAAAGTTTTAAGTAAATAGATGAGTTCAGTGTCGCTATTACATCCTCTAAATGTTGATTTTCATTTTTGCTGTGATTTGGTTTCTCTGCTCCACTGCCACAAGGAGCTTTGAAGCCAGTGATGGGCCCCTAGAAAATTTTATCCATGGGGAGGGAAATATGATGGGACACAGATATTTAGCAGAAAACCATTCAGCATCTTGTTGACCCCACTGGTATTTAGGTCATCCCTGGTAAAATAAAAAGACAGCTGGATCTGTGCAGCTGCTATTTTTGGCTCTGGAACAATCATTTTGGATTAGAGAAAGCTAGGTGCAAATGAAAGAAACCTACTGCTGTCTTACATTTTGAGGATTAATGACTAGTCAGTTAGCCCGAAGAAGGGTGAACAGGAAGATGGCAAACAATCTGTTTTAGCAGAATTTGTGAGCTGTATTGTCGCCAGCATTTGCCCAGAAGAAACATTCAGGCTCATCATGTTTACAGCAGCTGCTCTGAAGTCTGAACAATCAAATCAAAAAGCAGATTCTCCCGACACCCTGAAACTGAAGCAGGCCACTCTGAAACTCCCATGCGCAGATGAAAACTCCCAGCTATTATTTTCTGTTTACTTACCATGCCTGTGGAATGGACCATGACAGTCTCCTGGTGATTTCCAGTCCATCCTGCTGTGCCTGTGTGGGCAGAGCCACCATAGCTCTCTCACAGCAGTGGGAGGCAGCCAGGCTGCCTGCAAAGGCAATGCTGAACACAGCACTGGGTCTATCGCTGCCCATGGCAAGAACCAGGATTTCCAGCCTGCAGTGCTGAGTGGGATGCTGTTTCCCGTAGCAATCCTTCCCCAGGATGGGTGATAAGGGGAAGATTAAACTTGCAGTGTGATATTGCTTCTGTTGGAGGCTTTTGAAGAGACTGTGACGATGATCACTTATGAGCCAGGAGATTAAAACTAGCTTCTCTTCTTTTAAAATGCAGAGCCACCACTCCAGTTACAGTGGATGTGAGACCCTGTTACAGAAGAGGATAAGAGCTCACTTGGACTTAATCCAGTCCAGTGACAGAGAGAAGCACGATGAAATCAAGCGTTTCAAAACACAATTACTGCCTGAGACAGTAAACTGTGCCCAAAGGACAAATTATGCACCAAAATTTCAAACCGTGCCTGTTTATGTGCATTCAGGAACAATTTTACGTCAAAGCAAAACTTTTTTTTTATGATGGCTGAGTCAGAAACTATACAACATCTCTCTGTAGAGAGAGCTGTATAGCTTTTTCTTTGGAGAAGAAAGGTCTTCCATAGTTGGCATCAAGTGGAAACCAGGAAAGCTTCTAGACCACGAGTCATAAGAAGTAGGATTTCTTATCTAGATGAGCCTGGTTGTGTTAAAAACTATTACGAGTCTGTAGCAGAGCAGTGGGCTAAAGTCCAAATTACTTCTTACAGCTTTCATAGTACTACAGCAGGTAGCTTCTACCCTGACAGAATGAAACTAAAGGTCATGTTTCAGCCTTCAGATCCATGAACACAGCTTCATGAACTCCATTTTACAAAATCTCCCCTGTTTCTTTTGGATGCGTGAGTAACTAAGCTGGCAACTCTAATCCATTAAGAGCCCGAGACTGCTCCATGGGCCATGTGTAAGGTCCTTTGCCCTTTGTTTGCAGCTTAGTCTTAGGTTTTATATGACTGCAAAGACACTGTAGTTTGACAGATCTTAATACGTTCATTCCTTGAATAGGAATATCCACTAGCCAGTCTAGTTTCCTAACAACTAATGACCTTCTTATCTGGCTTACATTTCTAAAACAAATTTTCGAACACAATCTCTTTTTTCGTCTTCTATTGATTTGCTCAGCCCTGTTCACAGGCCTGAAGGGTTACAAACCCTCTCTGATCATATTCTAATGAGTCATTAGTACTGACTGTCTGTTAATGCGAATAAATCACTCCTTCTTAGTCACTCTTTGTCCAAATAAAGAAGTCCATTCCGATAACAAAACTGTTACAACCAGCCAAGAAACAGTTGGATAAAATTAGAACAGCTCCTCCTCAGGGCTGCCAGGAGCAGGGTTTAGCTCACTCTGCCTCTGCCTGGCTGGTCCTTGTTACCACGGCCCCCTTGGTTTATCCCCTTGTTTTATTTAAGCATATATGTTCATTCAACTACGCTTTGAGTCTAAGGTTGCATAACTGTGTTTCAGTCAGATGACTAAGAACAAAAGGTCAATTCTGTTACTAGCTGTGTAGCTTTACTGGAGTGTGACTTTTTACCATAAAATTGGCACAAGGTCATTTTAAGATATTTTTACACTTTCATTGGCAAAGAGGAATTACCCATTCACTCCTGGACAAGGTTAAATAGCTGACAACAGCTACAAGTTAAATATTAAGCTGTTGGCCCTTCAATTCAAGTAAGAAATTGCAGTAGTCTTCAAAAACACTTGAAATTTCAGGCAGAATCTTGGAACTGGTACAATGAAAGACCATTTTTAATTAGCACAAGGGAACTGTACAAATTTTAAGCCAGACTCTACTGTCTTGCACCTTCATACAATTTTGCAGGAGTAGCAAAGGCCATCTATTGCTGTCTGAAAACCTCATCATATTTTTTCAAGAACAAACGGTGTTTGCTTGTGTTATATTCAGCAGGACTGAAGATGCAATCAGACGAGATGGCTGAGCTGACTTCACAGCTTGCTATTGCTAAAAAGTAGTTCTCTTTCTGGTTTAACTTCTACCACTTCCACAAGCTTGGCTGCCTCCTTGAAAGGTCAGATAGTATCAAGTTAGCACAGGGAAGAGCTGGGGACCATTGAGGTAAGAGGAAGGAGGAGGATGATGGTGACAAAAAGGACAGGGAGGAGGAAAGGGAGAAGGACTGCTCCTTTTAGCAGCCCTGAACTGCTGGATCAGTTCAGCCTATTTGGTCTGAGTGGACCCTTGATGTTCTACAGTAGATTTGCAAAACCCCAAAGTCCCATCTCCACGGTTCAAGCGCTTAGAGGCAGATTTAATAAAATGTTTAGGCTCCTCGGGTTTTTTATTTGCTAGACTTGTACTTCCTTTTTGATTTGCTTTTCGAAGAGCTTAGTAATAGCTAGGATCTATACCTTATTGTGTTTGACTCTGTGTAATTACGATTATGGTGATAACTTTGAAAATACAAACTGAGTTCAAGTCATTCGTTTGCTCACAGCTTGCAGTAATAGCTACCATAGGGGGTAAAAAGCCACCTTCCTTTCAGACAGGGACTGTGTGCTTCTAAAGTGCATGATTTTAGGCATTTGTTTCTAAAATGTTATTGAATTTGGTATTTGTACTCTAAAACGGACATGCTCATTGCATTGGTCCACCACTCATTTCTCATCGCTTTGTATGACCAGGACGTGCTTGCAGCTCAGTTTTCCTTCCTGGTTTTCCTCACATGGCTTTCCAGGATTCCTGAATTACACCACATGATGCCTGAACTGCTAAACCTTTACCTGAGTAAAAGCATATTCCCTCATTTACTATTCAGCCATACTACCAGCCCTGGCCTATAGCGTGCTCCAGCTTAGCTCCTGAAATCTCCTTGGGGATGTGGTTCAGAGCAGAGGCAAGAGACGCAGCCAGCATTTCTAAAGGTGGCCATGACCCACATTCTGCACACTCTGCGGCTTGAATAATGAAGTAAGTCAGGCAGAAACACAGGCTAAAAGGTGGCAGTCTGTAGCTGTGTAGAAACAGGGAAATTATTTTAGCTGCACTGTACACAGGAAGGCTCCTAATTCACAAAGGTTGAAAGTCAAACACATTACCTTATTAGAGTTGTGTTTTAAATTGCCTTGAAAAGGACTGGAAATGTTTAAGTGTCCCTAGATGGCCATGAGGTCATTTAGGAAAGTAAAATGCTTCAGCTCGCTTTGTGGTCTCTCAAAAAATGTTGACTGTGTGAGTCCTTCTAGTTTCCTTTCATTCAAACTGAAAAAGATGCTTCCCACACACCTACTTAAACTTGTGCTAAAATGGAGAAGGAACTTCCCAGAGAAGAGATGGCTGTATAAAGATTTCTTAAAAGCTTTTCCTCACTGCACCTCAAGTGCTAGTTGTTCCTGGCTGGCTGAGTAGCACCTGGCTGTATGCTGATGTGGTCAGGGCATCAGTGGGTCAGGCAGTTTACTGGGAGAAGGGTCTGTGCCAAAGCTTGAATGTAGACATGTTTCAGTGGTGCTGCAGGCTTTGTGTAGTGGGGAAAAAAACCCTAAAAACTCACTATCATAATGTTTTATAAGCGGTATCTATTGTTGCTTTTCTTTTAATAACAGGTACTTGGCTATTAACGTAAAATTTCCATGAGGCCTCCCTTATATTGTATTTTATAGGTGCCAGTGTCAGTCAGATTTACTTTGACAGATGACTGAGGACACAGTTCTCTTTCCAAATGGTGAGAGGTGTTCTGTAATGTTTGCTGGACACATTTACCTCTGTTTGGGGGTGGTGATCACAGCTATGGGACTGCTTTTTCTTAAGTAATACTCTAATTCATTTAATAATGCAAATGTGGTCCCAGCAGTGCAGCTTTACTGCATAATGCCTAATCTCTGTCACAGCAGGATGCCAAGAATGAGTTTCTCTGGGAAGCTATGGGTATGCATAATGAACAGCTATCCCTAATAACGTCTTTTAAGCAGGAGCCTTTCTCAGATCAACTGAGTTAAATGAGTTTGCACTTTTGTAAACACAAGGGTCCCAAGTCTTTGACCTAGATAAAACACCATGTCTACTCTGAAGTCAGAGTAGGCATGACATCCTGGGCTTAAAAGTTAACTTTTACACTCACATGTATAACGGGGAAGACCATGCAAATCTATACCGCCCCCAGTTAATGTATGTAGAGTATGTAATACTGCTTTTTGTGTATGCGCTGCACTTTCCCTCTAACAACCTTTGAACACAAGTCACAGCCAAGGACTTTGTATCTGTCAGTATATTGCCACCAAATCTGAAAACAAAAAGACAGATGTTTCAAAGATGTGATTTTCCTGTACGTTCGAAGAAAGCAGATGAGAATGGAGAGAGACCATATGTATGGGTAATATTCTAGTACTTTTTTTACATACTAATTTTTAAGCAATTTGCCCACTCTTGCTCTGTGTAGTTTCATGTCTTGGGGATGGTCTCAGTGTGTACAAAAGGGATTCCTTTCAGACGAAATTGGACTGGGAGATGCTTTCCAGGATTGTCTTTAATATACTTCAGTCACATATAAGCATATAGTTCATAAGACCAGGCAAGAGATGCTCAAAAATCCCCAAAGTGTAGACTGCAGAGACTGCTGTCCTGTTCCTCTCTACAGACCCAGTCCTACTAGTTTGCACTTGCTTGCTAATATAACCATGGCCATCAGTGGCCTCACCTAAGACACCTCATCCTGGTTGACATCAGTCTGTTAGATGCTGTCTCAGTGACCCAGCTTCAGGAAGGCTTCAGCTAGAGTTCATGCCTTATTAGATGTTGAGGAGCCTAGTTTTCCATCAGAGTGTGTTAGCAGGAAGATCCCACCGAGCGCAAGCAGGCCTCCTGAGGTCTGGTGTTCAAAAGACTACCTGTTTAATAGAAACAGCTCTGTTTCCAGTTTGGGATATGTACAAGTATAACTACTAGGAAAATCTATTCTGGGAGTCTGCAACATTGCAGTTGTTCTTATGCATTAGAAATCACTTCAGCAACACATTTTGTGTTTGAGAGGCTGTACTCCCTTAAGGATTTGCAATTGAATGTCACAGCATTGTAATTAGACATGAGAATCGGTAAGTAAAAATGAGAAGTTTGACTTTGACGACCACCCTGAGTGTCAAGGCCCACAACCTTTTAAAAATAAAGGTATAATACAGGTATAACAGACTATCTTTTATTCATAGCATCTCCACCAAGGAAATGAATCCCTGCTCCTTAATATGACTACTGACTTGACAGCATTTTGCAGGCTTACCCCAAATTCAGGTGCATCTTTTCCCTATTTCTTTTGTTAAAGAGAAGTTAAGTTTGCTGTGTGCTCCCTTAAGAGTAAATTTCCAATACAGACAGACCCAGCAGAGAGCCTTTTTCTCTATTCTTTTGCCTTGACTGTTTCTACATTTACTACAGAGGCCATAGTGGCCAGTCATAAGAATTCATATGCTATTGGGGTTACAGTCACTTTTAAAAGGCTGGAAGCATTGGAAACTTTTTTTTTTCTTACTATTTAATGAAGTAAGAAAGGTAAGTTCTTTCCATGCCGAAGATGCAAAATAGGTGTGCAGGATCAGTTAGTAATTTCTGACTACTTCCAACACCATCCCTCTAGAATTTCACAGCAAACAGGTTCTGTGAAAATCTAAGCCTCTAAATTTCATCTCTTAATTTTTTATCACACATGATGCGTCTGGCAGAGGGGAAGCCCATGGCCCACTGAGGGATATCACACCAACTCTGCACTTGTACTGTATAAGCACAGCAGCTTATTCTACTTTGAGGTGGAAATATTTCAGTCTTCTCATGGAAATCCAGCATAGCAAATCTATCTCTTCTGGCAGAAGCAGGGGTTGCCTTTATTTTCTGGCTATGATGACACGACTCATTTTTTTTCTTACATATGTGTCCAATTAAAATTATAGTTATCACAAAGCCACATCTGGTTTCTCTGGCTTTAAAGTTCTCAAAGCAAGTCATCATCAGGATGGGAAACCCAGGATGGTCTGTTGAAAAGCTGATAAAAAAACTCTAAATTTGGTTACACAAAGACTCATAAAAGAAAAACAATGGGAACCTGCCTGGGTTATCTTTTGAATTCCTTCTCCCAGTGCTTGATGGCAAGCATAAACTTGAGGACTGTTTCACAAGGCAAGATCTTTTTGCTGGAAGTTTTGACCAAGTCTTCTGGACCTAGACCTTCTTCCTCTCATGCTATGTGAAAGGGTACATGAAAACTATAGCAATGTGTCACCTAATAAATGTTCTGACAGTGAGCAGCGAGGAAATCTGAGAGGGACTACTAGATAAGGCTTAGAGAAAAATTCATCATAGACTATAAACCTGGTTGGGGGGGCTTGCTGTACAATCAGAGGTGGGATGTTCATGAGAGGAAAATCTAGCTCATGAATAATATTTGAATTTTTCTATTTAAGCACAGCCACTATCCATTTGTGTGTGAGAAAGGTAGAGGTATAAATATTATTTCCATTTCCTCTATTCATACTTTTCTCTCACCTGATCTGAGAGATTCTCAAGAGAAAATGGATTTAAAACTACTATTTCGTGGAAGTGATAATTGATAAACTGGTCTGAATTTCACAGTCATTCTCAGGAGCTATCTGAATGCTGCCTGAAAATGAAATAGAGTGTTACAGATATTTCTTATAAAGAGGTCACCTGAAGTTTTTCACTGTAGTTATATGACCTAAATTAATTTGTTTGGCAAGGTATTGGTAACATAGAATCATTTGTTATGTTGATATGTTTATCTTCCCAAACCTACATAAACCTACAATCTATGTAGCTTAAATTGTCACTGCAGCATACATCAAAGGCATTAGCATACCCCTTCTGAGGATGGCATATATATTGAATGTCTATACTCATACATTAGATTAAATCTCATAATTAGCAAGATGCAATAAGCTTTAAGAAATATACTTACTAAGGAGAGTGCCCAAAAGCTTTTAAAAAAAAATATTCCTTATTAAAATGTTTAAAGGCTGTCACTGTGAGAAAAAACCAAAGCACGGGTACGGAAGTTTAAAGGAAATCTTGTCTGTAGTCTGCCCTGTAAAGACCAGCCTGTTCACAGCATGGCCGGAACAGCCAACGTGCCTGAGATGGCTGATGATCACAGGTAAGTGTCTCTAGCAGGAAACCTGCAGCTGAAGTGGGATGCTTGAGTCTTGATGTGAGGTGGGGACCCAAGTACTCCAATTACAAATCTGACACAAGGTCTACCAGTGACAAAACCCAGATAAACAGACAGCATTTTGCTGTTTGCTGAGGGATGCTTTTTGCAAGGAGATTCTCAAGTCTTATTGATGCATTCACAAAGCTGTTGTCTTTATAATGCTTCAGGAGTCTCACATGGTTTTGGGAAAATTGCCTTGCTTCCACTTTCAGATACTGGTAATGTTGTATTCCTCAGCAAAAAGTATCTTTTTTTCCCTTATGGTCTCAAACAGATGCCTGTTTAGGATCCCAAAGAATCACTACCCCTAATGTCTAAAATTTATGTAAATTACTAACACTGTTTACCATTATGACCAGGATGAGAATTTTGGAGGGAAGGCTCAGGTAGCACCAAACAAGAGTAATGAGTAATTGTCAAAATCTGTTCTGCAGGCATCCTGCAGAAGACTAAAGGTTGTTGCTCACTGCTGGCTACAGCCTGTTTTCTGCTTAGTTGCTGGGGGTTTTTTTCTTCATTTGGCCTTTTTAAAGATGTAATAGATTCTATTCCAGCTTCTCTAAAATAATTTCTTTTAGCTAATCTGCTCTCTAAAATGGTCTGAAAACCATTAGCCAAAGGGTAAAGTGTAAATAAGACAGCACAAGCATAATAGTTCTGCGTGCTGTTTAGTAAAATGAGAGAAGAGAGCTATATTGCTAGAATGCTCATATTATTTGAAAAAGTGTTCTCAAAGTACTTTAATCTGAAAAGCTGTATCATGGCACTTCCATTTTACCCCTAGGCTACTATGAGCTAGTACCACATTACACCCACCTATATCATGGGGCTCTGTATTATGGATGTAGGAATGGGAATCTCTAAAAATTGCCATTCCTCAACAAAGTGAGCACAGCCTGTCCCAGCTTTTATGTGATCACAGCTATAGCATGTGTTCGCTGGGTGCTATATAGTCCTAGGTTCTAATGAAGAGTACCCACTGTGTGAAAGGACCCATAACAACAACAGCTTTAGATGGGGAATGGTGTTTTCCTTGGATGTATTACAGACTTTTTTTGTCTTTTTAAAATTGTATTGAGAAAGCAAATAAACATTCACACTTAAAAATACTTTCACTGCAGAAGGATCCGGACAGGTTGCATCGATGGGCTGTGGCCAATGTTATGAGGTTCAACAAGGCAAAGTGCTGGGTCCTGAATGCTACAGGCCTGGGGAAGAGTGTCTGGAAAGCTGCCTGGGGGCAGCTGACTGATGGAGCTGAACGTAAGCCAGCTTGTGCTCTGGCAGCCAAGAAGGTCAACAGCATCCTAGTTTGTGGTGTGGCCAGCAGGGCCAGGGAAGGGATTGTCCCCCTGTACTCAGCCCTGGTGAGGCTGCACCTCAAATACTGTGTCTGTAAGACTGAGGGATGCCAGCACTTGGAGGTTATCTCAGGCTGGGATGTATAGGGCCTTGTTTAACAATAACGAATAATGACATGCCTGAACACATATGCTCTCAGTTTCCGATTCTCTCCATGTTGTACAGGGTTGAGTGTACTGGGAGTCTCTCTCTTTCTCATATAGTTGCATCCAAAATGCTCCAAAACAGTCTGGAATATGTAACACATAACACTTTGGAAACTGCGTTTGCCTTGCGTGTTGTGGGCAGTGATGGTGCTATAGGCTTAGTCCCAACCACACACACCACTAAAACTGTGTTCTGCTCCCAGAGTCCTAAAGTTTTCTCCTGTGTCTCTAGAGAACTGTTTTGGCTGCTTCTTTCTGCCATGAAGTGCATTGTGCTGTTTCTTACAAAGATGCATCATCTATTTTAGATAATAATATTAAAAATGGATAAGGATGCGGCATTTGAAGTTCTTCTATTTTTCCCGGTGTTAATAGTAGCAGATGGTGGAAATCAATTTGTTATTAATTTACTTTCATGTCAAACACTCCATATAATTAAGCAAAGTGTCATCTAAACTCTGATTGCTTACTTTCAAATTAAAATGATGTGTAAAACAGACTCCTAATTATCATGCTAATACCTGTGAAATGCTGTTTTCAGTTTCCAAGCTTCACAGGCTTTTTAGTATCACGCTTCAAAGCCTCCTGATAGGAATTACGGGTAGGAAGGTCAGGACTTAAATCTAGATTTGTTTAATACTATCTTTCATGTGGGAGCACTCATTTCAGTTGTTAATTCCCTTTGCTAAATTTCACATATGCAACAAAGCATGACTATCAGTGTTATACATGGGTACCACTTGTTCCACTTGCACACAATAGAGAAAAAGGTGGTATTCTCCCTGATACTAATAAATATTATCCAAGTGCATCACAGGCATGATTTAAAACCTCAGTGCAGTCCGTATCTGTGCTTATATTCAGAAGAAAACTATTTGTGTTAGTATTAATTAAAGCTAAATTAGAACAGAAGAACAAATCTGACTGAGGAAAACATCATCACGCATGCTATTTGCTTTGTAATTGTGCACGTACCTAACTACTCTTCCACAGAGATGAAACATCAGAAAGGACTCTCAAGCCCTTCTGCTCATTATCTGATTTAGTACAAAATTTTTGCTCTTTAACCTATCACAGCCAATCTTGTCTTCAATGTTTCAAGCTACTGAAAATTCTTTTTTCTTCTTTTTTTTCGTTTTTGACTCCTGAGGAAAACTCTGTTTAATCTTTTACAAACTGTCCAAGAAAGTGCTTCTAGATACTACCCAGCCTTTCTTATTCCTCTGAGTCATCCAATCCCTCCTGTGTCTGCTGCTAGACTTCAAAATAGGATTATTATATGTGGCTTACAGCCTGCAAACTGGATATAGGATTAGCCATTTTAGCTTGATCCTACCTGATAAACTGTGAAATAGTAGTAGGCAAAGAAACCTTTTCCAAGTAATAAATCTCCAGCTAAGTAATATCTCTTTAGAAACATTGCTGTCTCAAATAACAGGAGAAAATCATAACAACCACTGTGAGTGTAGGATGATCCATGCAAAAATTCCTTCTCATTGAAATTTCTTGTACAGGTCTGAAAATCAGCCTCGGCTGAACAATGAGGGAGAAACTCAAGGAGCAGGGCAAAGATCAGCAAGGCTATCATCGTACTTCATTAGCAGAGATCATGCGCACCTTCCTAGCATGGCAAAAAGCAACCTAGAGGCAGAAGCTCTTTTCAACAAGAGGAAGAATTAAAGAGATCTGCTTGCCAGGTTTTAAGACAATTATCCACATAGGGCTTTGACTAGCCTGTCAGTGGAAGGCCAAGGGCAGCCTCTATAGATGGTACAAAAGTAGCTCTGGGAGAAGTTTCTAGAGTGTCTCATAGTCTTGGGTGATTTGCTTTTGTGTAGCTGACAAAACTCAGGACTGTCCCCGAGACTCCTGACAGCCCTACATTCAAAACAGCAAAAGGACTTAGCTTCTACTTTGGACATTAAATTAATTTTTGTATTAGTGAAGCTACAACCTCAGTGTACTGTGGTAAAAGCCATGCTAAAGGCTATCTAGCTTCCACCATACACCCTGTTTATAGCGCAACTTATACAGGAGCCACATCAGCAGATGTGGGGCTCAGAGCACGTCACATTCAGACATCTTCATTACCTCCTTCCAGGCCTTTATAAATAACATTCATTTAAAGAAACCAACTTTATTTTAAACCAAACTATAGTCAAAAAACCCAAACCAAATCCACAAAATCTGCACTTCCTAAGTCCCACCGAAATTGTTTGTATAAGAGCAATGCTTTTTACTAGAGATGCTAACATTAAATGTAAAAATATTTGTTAGATTCAGAAATGGAACCAAAATACTTCTATGTCAGAGCTATAGGTTTGCCTGTAGTGAAGACCAGTATCACATCTCCGACTTGCCTTTGTGTGGGAGAGCGCTTGTCCAAACAGATCAAACCTATCACAGTGCTCAGAAGTGGAGGAGAACATTAGGGTCATAAGTATTTGCTAAATGATGTAGAATGATTTCATGGCTGAAATCAATGATTACTTAACACCAAATGACATTGAAAAGATGGATATGTTTTTGAGAGCAAGATGTGCTTGTGCAAATTTGTGTTGTATTTGAGAAGCTATATAGGCACTGAGAGGCAGTGGCCCTGCCTACCTAAGAGTGGTACTCAAATTGTACTGATATCGAATACAAACTAGATAAAAATACAATATTTATTCCTCACCACCAATGTCTGTCATAGAGGTGGGAATGGAAACAAAAGTGTGACATTGTGCTTTAATTGGAAACATAACTGCACTTGCCTTGAAGGAACTCTGTTGCTTACTAAATGTAGGAATATCGCAACATCTCATGATAAAAGATGCCAGTTCTGAAAATCTGTATCATCTTATGTGGCAGCTGAGAAAGAACACAGTACAGAAAATAATAACATTTCTGACAGATAAGAAGCGTTCTCCTTTATGAATGTTGTGACTTGCCTGGTTATTATATTTGCTCTGTGAGTTGAGGAGATTGATCAAAAAACTCAGGCAAAACTTACTGCAGCAATTTAGGAAATAATAAAACACACAAGCCCATTCTGTACCTCGGCTGCAGGAAGAACTGTGTAGTACAGAGCTGGCAGGACAGAAGTGTTTGCTCAGAAATTCAGTGCAAAGCCTGCCATCCTAAGATACATTCAGGTTACTGGACTTCAGATCACCTTCAGCCTTGCAGGTTAGTACATGTATCCCTGACTCGATGGTAGGACAGGATTGATTCAGTGGCAGAAAGGGGAAGCGGAAAGCGCATTACCTTCCACTGTGTTCCTTTTTCTACAGAAAGGACATGGGGATGGGAAGGACAAGTGGTGGCCTGTGATAAAGACACTGGAGAACTAGGACTTTGTGTTGGGGATTCAGCAGCAGGTATTATACTGAAAAAGAAACACAAAGAATTTGTAAGAGTTGTAAAGTTTGGCCTCTGGGAAAAGCAAGAAGAGGAACCAGCTTCACTTGTTAGAGCTGGAGAAGGCAGAGCTAATTAGTGCTGCTACCATGAGATGTTAGGGTGTTAATCAACCCAGACAGTTCTATGCAGTATTACTCCTTTAAAAATATTTTACAGTGAACTTTTCTTGATAAATACAAAATTTTATTTCATTTAGGAAGGCTGCAGATGACCAACTTGCCACTGACTCCATGAGGGAAGAGCTGTAAGTGACCAAACTCTATCAGATTTACAGGATGGTGAGCAATTGTCATGCATTGATACAGGCAAGGTCTTAACCAAGTATTTACCCAGACATAAAAAACTTCGATTGTCTCTTAACAGATTATCTCAGGCTAACGTTTCAGGGTACTTCTGAGTCAAAATGTAATTCTCCTTTTATGGCTATTATAGATATAAAAACTAAACAATTGCCATACTATTAAATTCTGAAGATTAATGTATTTTGTAGCTGTGTATAATGTTTGATTTGCCACTAGATCTTATTGAGAATGCAATGATACTCAGAATGAAGCAGATCATTTAGCAAAACAATCGCTAACACATTTAAGATCTTTAGACAAAAAAGAAATTTCTGAAGTTTTGAAAGGCCAAAATATGAGCTAAGAGCATGTACTGAATAGTAAAATATCCACGTGATAATGTGCTTGTAAGAATCAAGGTAGGGCTTAAAACTCACTGGAAAGAAAGGAAAGAAAGGGAACTATTACATGAGAAAATATGGACAAAAAGACAAATGATTACCCTATATTGTTTATCTGAAAAAAACTATAGGCTTTTCATGTAGGTAACTTCCTTTAAATGTAGGATGATGTTTTCACTTGGAAGTGAACAGTAATGTGAAATAATGGTGAAACCCTCATTAGCTGTTCTTTGTTTATTAAAGCTTCTTCCAACATACTGTCAAATTGCATCTCACAATCTCTTTTGTAAAAAGGAATAGTCCTGGACAAATATAAATAACAATAGGTGGAATAATAGTGGTGCAGAAAACAGAAAAGAAAAAAGGGAATTTTAGAAAGATACATGTAGATGAGCTATTTTTAGTGTCTGGAAGGATCGGGATACAATAATTTGTGGTAAAATAAGGAAGGTAGATCCTGTTTGTATGCTATAAAAGCAAAATAAAAAAACAAAACAGAAAGGAAAAGTACTGTCCAAGAGACCTCCGATCTTCTCGTTTTTTTAATTTCACAAGTGCCCACCTAAATTTTATTCCATTTGTTTTTAAACTGCAGCACTGAAAAAGGCAGATCAGATTTCCAACATTCAGAAAAGGATTTTTATAACGTAATATGGACACAAGAAGATAGCAAAATTGATTTATGACACAGTTTACCAGGAATATTGAACACTTACTAAAGGAAGGAATAAAATGCCAGTTTGTTTCTCACAGTCCAGAAGATGCAAACAATCAAAGATTTGCTTCAATAGAAGTGCAACAATTTATATCAGCCCTTGAAAACTCCTGTAATGCTTTGCATGTCTAGAGAGACATTAAGTTTATTTTAGGAATTCTCTGAATCATGAATCAATTAAATAAAGGAAAATAAAGTTTTCCTGTACGTGATGGAAATAGCAAGAAGGAAAACATGTTCTCTTCACAGATCTCAGGAAAAAAAAAAAAAGGATTGTGTTGTTTTTTTTTTAAAAAAAGAAGACATTTGGAAAAAAGATCATGTTTAAAACATTTTCTTAGCATTTTCTAGAATATCAACATCTCTCATACAGTATAAGAAAATCTGTCTTTACTTCCTAACAGATGTTACATATTTGAAAGGAGATAAGAAAATACATTTTAGATATAAATTTTGATGCATAAAGTTACAAAGTTACAAGATGGGACTGTGAGAATGAAGACCTTAGGCCCACTGTAGGAGAGGATCAGGTTCGAGACCATCTTAAGAACCCGAACTTGCACAAGTCCATGGGACCTGATGAAATCCATCTGCAGGTCCTGAAGGAGCTGACAAATGAAGTTGCTCGGCCACTGTCCATCATGTTTGAGAGGTCATGGCAGTCAGGTGAAGTTCCTGATGACTGGAAGAAGGGAAATGTAACCCCCATTTTCAAGAAGGGGAAGGTGGAAGACCTGGGGAACTACAGACCAGTTAGTCTGATCTCTGTGCCCGGTAAAATCTTGGAGCAGGTTCTCCTGGAAAGAA
>NW_009916477.1:0-2770 GCF_000696875.1 Nestor notabilis | reverse complement strand
TTTTATATTTATATATTTACTATATTTACTATTTACTATTTTACTATAAACACTTCCCAAGTTTTAATGCTAGAAGGAAAAAAATACATTTAATTCATATAAAGATAGAATATAAACATACATAAGGATGGCTTCAATTTCTATTAAATACTGTGTAAATCAATCCTGGAAACAGGAAGAAAACAGCCCAGTTTTTCCTCTCCAGTACCCTCTCTGTGCACTCTGCTATGACATCATTTCAGAGAATAAACTTCCTGGCTCCTTGATCCATTTAGTGAGGGATTTTGTTCATTTTAATCTGGCTTCTGGTTAGTGGACACACACGTATTTATCTCAATCACTGAACGCATGGTCGTCAATCAATAATTCAAAACTGTTTACTTTTCAAAGACTGACATCATTGCTTTCTCAAGATGAGCAAGTACTATAAAGGGAATACAGAGGATACAATAAAGGCATTTAGAATATTATAGCCCGTTTCCACAGAATGTGTGTTGCTTCCAGATTCAGATCAAACAAAAACAGACACTATTAATATGTAACTTGACATAATATTGAGCGGGAAGACTAGAAACTAGTTCTTGCGAGAGGAGGGATTCAAGCCTGTCCTTGTAAATGTGTGCAAAAAACCCCAAAACAACCTTTATGTACACCAGAAAAAAAACTGGAGATAAATACGAGAAGGAGGAAAAAGGAAATAGATACGAAAAAGGTGGAAAGCAACTCCTAACCCCTCATCTGGTCTAATCAGCATGCTACAGGATGCTGTTAGATGGCTAACTGAGTTTGTGTTGCTAATAAGGAACAAATAAATGATCTTTTCAAATACATTCTGAAAGGTAATTACAATCATTGCCACTGAAGAGCATTTCTCTGGGAGTCCGAGTTAGAACCTCTGTGGAAGAAAAATGAAGTCACACAGTGCAAATAAGAAGCATGCCATCTCTGCCAGAGCTCCAAATTTTAGCTGCCCATTAACCCGATTAACTGCTGGTAGTAAGGCTGGTTTCCCGACGTGACACCCAAAAGATTTCAAAAGGACACACTGTTCCAGTCAACTTTGGAAAAAAAAATACATACAACAATCCCAGTGCACTTTCTGCACAAAACAGCCTCACTATTCGTCTCCCGACAGTTGCTTCCAAAAGCAAAGGCTTTGTCTTCCTACTGCTATACTTATTCATGTTCTAATCGCTGAAATCCTCCTCTGGCACTACTTCAAGAAGATTCAGGAGCTCAAGAGGAAGACGCTGTATCACTGACAAATAGTTACATTTGGGGAATAAAAACAGCTGTACAGAGACAGCTGTAAAATACAGTGGGATATATATATTCTACAAAATTCACCTAGAGAAAGAAAAAGAAATAAACAAAAAACCCTTCCAGGATAACTTCTGCTCACCTTTGGCAATCACATCTTAAAAATAAAATTACCTCAAATGCATGAGACCTGCTGTGAAGTGAAACAATCCCACTGCCACAGACCAAATCATACACTTAACTTTAGAATAAATGCTTTTTCAGAAGCTTGGGCAATATCCTGGGATGTATTTACAGATCTTATTACAATGTTTTGCACAATCTCCTTTCCTTACACCATGACAATAACATAATTTAAACATTTTAATGATTTGTAGTATAACAATACTATTCATAGATGAAAAATACTTGGAAGGAAGCCTAAGCTGTTGGGGGTTTTTAGCAGCAGTAAGCTCCCTTACTTTAAAAACTTTACTCTGCAAAGTAAGCCAGTAAGAGTTACACTAAACTTTGTCTCACAAACCACAAGACCCACAATATGAATAAACAGAAACTGCACACTAGAACAAGCAGAACAGCTTTTTACAACCATGGTGCTGCATCCCCATGAGTCTAATGAAATTAAACAAGGAAGAAATAGGGACAAGGAGGAAAAGTACAATGGGGGAAGGGAAGAACTGTGAAGCATGAAAGAGTAGCACAGAAGGCATGGAACACCTAGTCAGGGTTTTTGAAGGGGAAGGGTTGGAGGGGTCCTGTTTTGTTTTGGGGGTTGTTTGGGGATTTTTTAGTATTTTAAACCCAAAAGTATGGGGCAAAAGGTTTTGTGACAATTCCAGGTGTCATCCTTCTGATCTGCCTCTGGCTGCTATTGCTGTTTTTCTGCTTGTCTAAACTTCCTCCTTAGCAGAGGCTGGGACATGGCCAGTTGGTACATCACCGCCAAATGCTTCGACCCTTAATTTTCACTTCCATATTTACATTGCTTTTAAAATATGTACGCAGATCAGGCAACTATAACCATTAATTTAAATCTTCAAAGCAATACATCAAGTTTTACCAAGGGAAAGAAAAAATGCCCTGCCTATAATTAAAAAATACCGCTCTTGTCAACAGATCTGTTTAGAGACAACAAGGGGAAAAAAAAAAACAGGCTCCCGAATTCTTTCTGCCAATTAGAATTTACCAAACGTTAATTTTCCAGTTCAGGCTCTACTGTTCACTTGCCATTAGACCGTACAAACGAAGCCATTGTAATAAGTTGGAAATTTTACGTCGGGAAAGCAACAAACTTAAACCTGACGGCAAAATTACACCCTTCCCGTTTGGGGGGGGGTGAGGTGTCACGAAACGGGGGGATACTTCTCAAACATCAACTCCGGCGGAAACGAGGTCATTTAAGGGAAAATAATATATATATATAATGGAAGGAGGGCTGCAAAGTTGCTGCGGGCGCAGCTCCCAACTTTTGTCTGGCGGCCGGCGCAGCGCCGGGCGCGGCCGCAGGGGG
>NW_009916476.1:379-932 GCF_000696875.1 Nestor notabilis | reverse complement strand
CAGGCCCGGGGCAGCTGCGTCCCTCTCGGTATCGGGACACGAGCCGACCGGTGCTGCTCCGTGGGGTCGCGGTGGAGTCTTCCTAGGGACGAAGCAATTGGAAACGTGTTTAACGCCGTCTCTTCATAAGCGGTCTCCTTCCGTAAAAGAAAGGGGGCTTCCACTAAAATGAAAGACATCTTCATCCTTCCTGACTGGCTCTGAGACGAAATCGTTCTACGCGTGCATGTATAAATGAATACACACACACGTAGGTAAAAAGGAAGAAAATGCTATCC
Source organism: Nestor notabilis (assembly GCF_000696875.1). NCBI lineage: Eukaryota > Metazoa > Chordata > Aves > Psittaciformes > Psittacidae > Nestor > Nestor notabilis. Next base: position 654 of record NW_009916476.1, on the reverse strand, counting down.
GGATTGTAACGTAAGGAACCCGAGCGAACACTGAATAAGGATTTCGTAGCTAAGCACAGGGCACGCTTTTAAATGAAGCCGGGATCTCCCGTGCTGGAAGTTTAGAATCATAGCATAAACTAGGTTGGAGAAGACCTTTAAAATCATCAAGTTCCAAGTTAGATGCCCAGCGTTAAAGCAGGGCATCGTTTTTCCTCCCTGAGAAACCTCTTGGCTGCCATTCACCTCAGGTTTGGCCAGCTGTTTGTTCTACTGGCAACTTCTAATTAGGTACT
>NW_009916476.1:0-252 GCF_000696875.1 Nestor notabilis | reverse complement strand
CCAGAATGAAAGACCGCGCCGCAGGAATGAAGCACTCGGCTACTGAAGCCAGCTTTGGAAATGTAAGAAGCTGGCTTCGGTATTCTCCATGTAACACGGAGCAGATACAAAACGCGCGGCAGAAGCGGGCACCACTGTTCTTGCCGGATGATGTCGCTGGCGCTCTCTGAACGAATTCACAGGGTAGCAAAGGCGCTGCCGCCTTTACTCCCGGAGCTAAGGCGGGGAAACCACACGCCGGGCTGCGGCTGC
>NW_009916475.1:880-1155 GCF_000696875.1 Nestor notabilis | reverse complement strand
AAGCAACGCAGGGAACGCTTTCCTGCAAGGAGACCCGCACGGTCAGCCTCCGGGGCAACCTGTCCCCAGGTCGGCTCCTTCCCGGTGCAAACGGGGAGCAGCACAAATGAAGGAGCGCTTACATTTCCATCCCTGCTTTCCGAAAGGGGACGTGAAAGGGAGCGATTCCAGCTCCAAACCTCCTCCCGCTCGCACGCACTTTCCAGTTGCGCCTGGACATAGTTTCAGGGGATGTCGCAGGTCCTCGCCCCACTCGCCCGCAAGACCCTGCTTTC
>NW_009916475.1:0-815 GCF_000696875.1 Nestor notabilis | reverse complement strand
CCCCTTTCCTGTCTGCATCACTGGGAGCTCCCTCCCCTGCCTAGGTGGGCACCCCGCAGGCCCGGACCGGCCCTGGTCGGGAGGCGGGGGACACTCATCTATTTTGTATGAACTTTCCTTCATTATTCTCACTACTTTTCAATGAGTTTGCACAGTCAAAACCGAGCCTCGATTCAGCCACGGAGAACAACAACGAGCCAGGACCAGATTTTCCGGCTGGATCGCGACATTTTGGGAGAAAGCAGCCCAGGATTCGTTTAGACTCGGGGAAGAGCCCTAAACCGAGCCCAAATTTCCTACCTCCTTCCCCAAGCCCAGATTAAACGCGTTTCCTGGGAACACCTCTGCGGTGAACGGGACGGGATGTTCCGGCCACTCGGGGTCCCGCTCCCGGCTCCCTCCCGCCCGGGGTAAATTGGGGGCGCAGGCGGCACCGCTTTTTTTCAGCAGTGGCCACAACACGGGTAGAAAACGAGGTGGGCGTTCCCGACCCGCTCCCCTTTTGTTAGATCAAGGCAGAGGTCAATATGGTTTTAACGCGAATTTATTAGCAGAGTAATCAGCAAGCCCCTCGCTAATTAGCAAAGCCCAAATAAACGTGCCCGGAGGCTTCTGTCTTTTTTTCTTTTTTTTTTTCCCCCCTTCTATCTCAAATGAAAGGAAACCCACGAGCAAAAACAGAGAGAAAAAAGGGAAGGGGAAAAAAAAGCAAACCCTCAGAGGAGAGGATAATATGGGACTTTATGAATGTTTTATAGGTAATTGCTGTATAACTTTCTAATTTCGCAGGAGGGTGTTCCCCTCCAAAGGCCGGG
>NW_009916474.1:0-4856 GCF_000696875.1 Nestor notabilis | reverse complement strand
CAGGCGGGAGTGGCCACCGGTAATAGGGGTGCTGTTCTCTGTCCCGCAGTTTGTGGAGTTCATCGGTTCGCTCCTCGCCATCTGTTGCATGATTTTCCTGGGCTTTGCAGATGACGTTCTGAACCTGCGCTGGCGCCACAAGCTCCTTCTTCCTACCATGGCTTCCCTCCCTCTGCTCATGGTTTACTTCACCAACTTTGGGAACACGACCATTGTGGTGCCTAAGCCCTTCCGTGTGCTGCTGGGCATGCACTTGGACCTGGGTAAGTTGTTATGAATCACCAGGAGCCATCACGCAAGCGACGAGCGATCCACGGAAGGGGTGACCCGAGGCATTCTGTGCTGCAGAAGGAATGCACGAAGGATTTGCTTAAGTAAGGAGTGAGAGGGCACAAACAAATATTTGTGGCGCTCACAACTGTACTGGCAATGGGAGGGTACCCACTAAATATTAGGGTGGAAACTACATCCAGAAACCCAGCACACACTCAGCCATGCACAGGTAGGCACCAGTCCTTCTTCCAGGGGTCTGGCAATACAGCACCAGGTGCATACGGCAGTCAGCTGCCAATGCCAGGATGACCAAAAACCAGAAGCGGTGCTATGGTCTGCCACTGCATCTCATCTGTTCTCTGCGGCCCTCATGTCATACGTACATGTACACATGACGGCCGAGTCACAGGGTAGGGAGCGATTTGTCTGTAAGCTGCCGCTATAAAACTCACTGAGAGCACCAGATAATGGGTTATTGTGCAAAGCAGGAAGTGAGATCTTCAGTGAATTGGACTGGGTCTGCTTTGCCTATGAATACCAAAGCACTCTGCTTGCTCTGACCCGCAGGTATCCTCTACTACGTGTACATGGGCATGCTAGCAGTGTTTTGCACCAACGCCATCAACATTCTTGCTGGAATTAACGGACTCGAAGCGGGGCAGTCACTGGTGATAGCTGCTTCCATTATTGTGTTCAACATCATAGAGTTAAATGGTAAGGTAGATAGTGTACGTGTTTTGGGTGCAAAAAGCAAAGGGAGATAGAATCCTAGATTTCGCTACCTGGTACTAGTGAAAAACAACCAGTCCTGTCTTATCACAAACACATTCTTTTCTTTTCCTATAGGGGATTACCGAGACGATCACATTTTTTCTCTCTACTTCATGATTCCCTTTTTTTTTACCACGCTGGGGCTGTTTTACCACAACTGGTAAGAGGATGGACATTCAGCATTCCTTTGAAGCCTCCTTTCCCTCTACATTCTCCCTTTTCAAACAAACCAACCCACTTACCGGTGCGAAGGTGGGATGCTGAGCATAGATGGGTTCCTTGCCAGGACCAACAGTGCAAAGCATCGATGCAGTGGTAGCTTTTCTTTCTGTTAGCACAGTTCCAGTCACAGTGGCTCACCAAAATGTACGTGAGGATATGCTCCCCCTTCTGTCTCGTTAGCCATTCTTTCATACCATATTCTCTGCAGATCAGGTTGTGGGTCCCAGCTCTGTGGTCCTTGGCATAGATAGCTGCAGTGGTTGTTTTTTCCCGTGTAGATCTGCTGCAGTTCCCTCTCTAGCCAGCCACGTGGGAATATATTCGGTGGTTATAAAGTCATTTTCATAGCAACAGCGATGATGACGCACCTTTGCTTTTCTGCTCTGTGGATTGCAGGTACCCGTCTCAAGTATTTGTTGGGGACACCTTCTGCTACTTTGCTGGCATGACCTTTGCTGTGGTGGGGATCTTGGGGCACTTCAGCAAAACAATGCTGCTTTTTTTCATCCCACAAGTGCTCAACTTCCTCTACTCTTTGCCACAACTTTTCCATGTCATTCCTTGTCCCCGTCACCGGCTGCCAAGGTAACGTACCCGAGCGACCTGCAAGAGTACCACAGATTGTACCTTTTATTGCAAGCACCAGCTGAGAAAGGGGGTGGTAGGTGCTCTTTGAAAAAGCCATCAAAGTCAGGTTTATAGCTAAAAGCCAGCCAGCTCCCTCTGCTAGCCTCGGTCAAGTCACACCCTGTCCACACTAAAATTGTAATGTTTCTTTTAGGCTCAATCGTAGCACAGGGAAGTTGGAGATGAGCTACTCCAAATTCAAAACTAAGAGCCTCTCTGCCTTGGGAACAAACATTCTGAAGGTAACGTCCAGAAAACTTTCAAAATTCAGGCACATTTTGAGGCAGCGATCAAAAGTGAGAGGAACGGGATGGGAGGGAACGCAGAACTTCTGGGTTTGCTAGTTATGTCCTGGCTCAAATCCAGAAGAAAATACTCTGCTCAGTCCATCACCATCCCTCATGGTCACTTGGTTATGTTAATAATCTTTTAGAATCACCACACCTAGCAGTGTCCCAGAACCATCATCAGCCTGTCATCTGTCTTTTTAGTGAGAGCGCAAGCTCTTTGGGGATGGTATAGGAAAAGGGATCTCGAGCAAAACTGGCCAGCGAGCACCAAACGTACCTGCTGAAATAACATGCAGTATTTCTTTCCCCAGGCTGTCAAGATCTTGCATATAGTAGATGTGAGGAGTGGAACAGATGAAGATGGCGAATACACTGAGTGCAATAATATGACCCTTATTAACTTTGTTATAAAGCTGATTGGACCCACGCATGAGCAAAATCTCACTCTCCTGTTGCTGCTCATTCAGGTCAGACCAATGTTTCCTCCAGTAAAAAGATGTACTCTGCAACAGAAACAGGTCCAAATCGGTCTCAAGAGTTTCAAGGGGACAGGGGGAAGTAAAGGATTATGCTTTTCACACAAGATGCAGTTGAGTTGTGGAAGTTGAGGAGAATCATGAGGTTTACGCAGCTCAAGGAGGAAACAAATTCCTCACCTTGCCCCTACCTGTCACCCCCACACACGTTCATTCAGCACTAATAAACACAAGTCACGAGGTTAGCTTCAGAAGGTTCCCAAGGCATGAATCATTGGTGCTACAAAAACATTAGGACAGCAGAGTGCTTTGTCACTGTGACCAGACACAGCCTTTTCCCACGTTCCTGTTTTTCAGCCAGACCAGACCAAATAACGCAGTGCCGGAGTTATCTCCGGCTAGTGGACTTGGTAAGCATGGCACGCAGCTCAGTGGTACCGAAATCTGAGTGGGCTGTGAGACGGTATGGAAGCACTTTAGAGCATGAGGATAACTTGCCTCACAGATGCTGCCGCTACTTCTGGTCAGCACATGAACTCTCATGTGTCACGCAGAAGAAACGCTACCTGGGGAAAGGGCTGTGTTGCGTAGGTGCCCACAATAAAACTCCATTTTTCATCCTCAGGTCAGAGCTGCTTCTTAGGAAAGAGACAGCCAAATTCCCATTCGGGAGGGAGGACTTCCAGCAAACAAACCTGGAGACCAAGCAGGGCTTAGGCAGACTATGTCAGAGATGAGAGAGGACAGAAAGTACCTACCACTTGATCTGGAGCCCAGCCGCGGCAGAGAAGTCTTAGCAGCACCTTCTTGTAAGGATGCTGAATTGCAGCTTTGACATGAGGCATTTTCCATCACAAACCGTAGAGTTAACATTATAACATACGCTCCTTAAGGAGGAAGGAGTTGTTCCCAACCGTCCCTCTTGTCCACTTGTTCTCACGATGTTAATGTGTGCAGGGATGTGCAGAAATACCCTGCAGATGGTTACAGTTCGCAGAGAAAGAGCTGAGGACTCTGGCTGCACTTCCACCCTTTGCTGGTTCTATACCTAAAAAACTTAGCCTAAATGTTGTTACTTAGTGAAAGGAGGCACAAAGCATACCAAATCCATCGGGAAAGGAGGAATCTGCCAGCTTGTACATTATTTAATGCTGCGATGTTTCTGTTCTCTGCCTGATTTTTACCTAGGTCCTGGGCAGCACGATTGCATTCTCAATCCGGTACCAACTCGTGCGCTTGTTTTATGATGTCTGACTGGACTGCCTGGAACAGGGGAAAGACCTGTACCTGCCAGTCAGTTTTCTCCAATTGCTGACCAAACGATGCAACTCATCTTACTCTGGCTGTCCAAGGACCTCAGGACACTTACCACCGTGCAACTACTCTCCAGGGGCTGCTCTTGGACTGTAATCACCTTTCCTTTTTTTATTGTGCCCAGAAGGCTTTTGTCAGATTCTGCTGACAGAAAAGATTCCCTGCTACTTGGACATCGTTGTTGCTGGGAATGCCTGTAGGGGAGAAGTAAATGGCCCAAACGTGGGAAAGATGAAATCTCTATACATCTAACAAGCACGTTAGGGTTCCTCTAGAGAGAAAATGAAAGCTTCACTTTCTGTGAGACTCTGTACAGGAGAACAAGTAAGCCAGAATCCTCTCCTGGCTTCACCAATCCTGTCTTTGGTCTGTGGACAGAGCGAGATGTTATAATCTATACCTGAAGCTCAGAGCGCTCCAGGAATAAAACAACTCATGGTACCCTTTCCCCTTCAGTGCTTTGCATCGGGGACACTGACACATAGCAAAACCAATTACACAAGGCATCGCTGTGGCTTTAAACCCTGCTAGGGGGCTGGTTCCAGTGGACCCCCTCCTCTTTCCCGGCTACCGGGGATGTTCCCCCGAAGGGCTTTTATTTCTAAACGTCTTTATCGTCTGCCTTTGGCAGAGGACATCGGGAAACGCTCCCAACACTGACCCAAGGCCCAACACGCTGTGACTGTCTTTTCCCCCAGCGCAAGGCGTTTCTCACGCCGCAGCGTGCGGCAGCGCGGTTCGCCGCGGCTCTGCTCCGTGCCCGGCAGGAAAGCGTAAAGCAACCCCCGGGGCACCGCGTTACCGACCTGGGGAAGGGAGAGGGCCCGAGCGCGCCCCAACCGCCTCAGCGCCGTATGAATTTGGCGCCTTCCCGTCTGATTGG
>NW_009916473.1:0-1348 GCF_000696875.1 Nestor notabilis | reverse complement strand
GTGCCCAGAGGGCGGAGTTCCTGCACATTCCTACCTCACCGGAGAACCTGCCCTCAACTCCACTGCAGCTACTCCAGAGAGATGGGACCCTCCAGAAGAAACCTGCCCAGCAAACCCAGCAAGCCTTCCCGCCAGAAGGGTAGGTGCACTTCAAGGAAATCTTCCCTACCTCTTTTCCTTACAGGCAGATCCATGGGATACGAACGAACAGAGATGACAGACTTCTGTCTGAAAGTACCGTTTCCCTGTGCCCCTCGATAAGCAGATAGCCCGTGCTACCGAAGCACAGTTTCAAAGCACCGGTTACACAAAAACTGCGTGTACCTAATGTTAGGATTGGGGTTTTTTTTCCCTCTTTTTTTTTTTTTTTTTTTCGGTCTCTTGCTCAGAGTGTTTCCTCCCCCGGCATCCCCCCTCCCCCTCCGGGTCTTTCGTTTCAATCGGTAAGTTGAAAGTTTCTTCGCCAATTTATCTGTAGATTTTTTAGCCTGTTTTATTAATGTGCTCTTTGTTTGCTTGCGTGCCACAAACGCCAGCGAAAGTCACACGGCTGCAATGTTGTGTTTGCCTTTTTTTTTAAGATGCCAGAAGAAACTGCCTGTACCTGCAAGAAAGGCGCACGATGGTACTTGGGGATGGGAGTCCTCCGCCGGCACAGGGTGAGTGCGGATTTTACTCCTCTTTTACACCCAGGAGTCAAGTAGTTATACTTGTGATCTGTGTCCGCTGGTAGAAGGGCGGGAGGGAGAGTGGTGCCGGCAGGTCCCTGAGGATGCCCTGCCTTTTATGTCACGGTTCGGTGTAGAAATATAAGAGGGTCGGGCGAAATTCCTCGCCACTACGCATTCCGGGATAAAATTGCTCCTTGTTCCATCTACTGTATGAAAGACGGTTTTAATATGGCGAGTATAGGTGGATTCAGTAATGAATTATTTCTCAAAAATCTGAGCCTGTCGTTTGAGAAAAAGCTGCTGGCTTCTCGCACCTTTTGGGGGTTGTGTCAAGGGTGCTAATATCCCTAAAGTCTCCGAAAAGCGGCTAAACGCCAAAAATTCTATGAGACCAAGGAGAGAGACCTCGTAAAGAGGCGTACATCTAAAACTGAGCCGGATTTTTTTTCTGAGTGCTCCAGAGGAGCAAATGCGCCCTTATAACCGGCCACGGGCAACGTTCCCGTCCATCAGCAAGCTCCAGGCACTCTCTTTGTCTCTCTACTTCCCAAATTCCATGACTGCGTCCTGGGCGTGCGGAGATGTACGTGCTTAAACCGAAATCTCGGGATAGGGGTGGAGGTTTATAGCTCAGGTTTGCTCAGCATGACCATGCTACGGGGGGACAGTAGGGGAGG
>NW_009916472.1:0-4881 GCF_000696875.1 Nestor notabilis | reverse complement strand
GGCAGCACCGTACCGGGGAACGCGAGCGGTGAGGCGGAGTGAGAGTGTTGGAAACGGGCTGCCAGCTGAGTAGAAGTGGGAATGAGCACAGAAGTAGTCTCGCTGGCAAAAGGCTAATGATAGAACCACGGCGTGAAAATTAGAACAGGAAAGTAGGAATACAGAATTTGATGAAGCTACCAAGGAAAGAGCAGCCCAGGCGCCCTACTTTGGCTTTTCCACCTCACCTTCTTTCTAGATACGCTGTAACAGTAAGCTAGAAAACAGCTCATTTCCATTTCAGGTGTAAGACAGAATCAAGGTATTGAGAGATCATACATGGCACAGTTGCTTACAATCAAAGTAGCTGGCTAAAAGTGGGCAGGTGACATCTGATTAGGACTCCTGGATGGTTTCACAAAGGAACCCAAATATGTATGAATTGCCAGGGCCGAAATATCTGCTTATTATAAAGGAAGACATAATAATTGGTCCTATGGAAGAAGAATTATTGCCCAGTACATGATTTTGCAACAAATAAAGGAAATTAGGGAATGCTGTATAAAGAAGTCTTCCAAGACTAAAGGAGACTAAGAGACTAAGAAAAAGAGACTAAGCAGAATATTAAAGATATAATATCCATGCAGCATGGTAAGGGAGAATGAATCTGTATTCACCCTATGTGTTCATAGAGACTATGTTGTATTCAAGATCTTCCAATATTATCAAAGTTAGCCTGAGTAAGATAAGGTAAGTAGAGTCTTGCAAGCAGCAGAGAATTTGATAAGTTATAGTCACTCGAGCAACCAGCGGATACTGAAGCAGAGAAAGTTCATGGAAAGATATAATCCACAGATGGCTAGTTATTACGAGAAGAAAATCTGGAAGACAGGTATGTCCATATCTCATTGTTTGTTTTCAATTTGCAGCGTGAATGCATATCCATCCACGTTGGTCAGGCTGGTGTTCAGATTGGCAATGCATGTTGGGAATTGTATTGTCTTGAACATGGAATCCAGCCTGATGGTCAAATGCCTAGTGATAAAACTGTAGGAGGTGGAGATGATTCATTTAACACCTTCTTCAGTGAGACAGGAGCTGGTAAACACGTTCCCAGAGCAGTGTTTGTGGACCTAGAGCCAACTGTTGTTGGTATGTACCCAACATTAAAGATATTAAATGTAAAAGTGAAAACTCCCTACAGATTCCCTATGGTTTTTTTTTTTGTGTGTGTGTGATCAGAAGACTATAGTTTGAAAGATGTGTGTTTGCATACTGTTTTTGACATTTGAGGTTACTGTTACTTTAAAGAAATTATGTTCTACGGGTAACAATATTTGGAAAACAGCAGAACTGTTTTACAGTGTGGATAATCTTTCTAGAGTGCTGCACTGCATTCAGAGTTTTGTACAGTTAATATCTAGAATCTTATCTGGACCTGTGATGTAGCTTAGAGTTCTGAGTCAACCTCTTCTCGGGAACAAATACTGCTTTATAAGTGCCTGATGTCTTCACCTAAACGAAGAAGCTGAAGTTGTGACAGCTTTTTAGGCTAGTCAGGCAAGCTGTCTGTAGTCCAGGATGCCATCTACACTCTTCTGACATGTGCACTTAGTGTGTAGTCACTAAGTAGCACACAGAGAACTGAACAGATTGAATCTATGTTGTGGTGTTTTGTTTTCTTACAGATGAAGTACGTACAGGCACATATAGGCAGTTATTCCATCCTGAACAGCTCATTACTGGGAAAGAAGATGCAGCCAATAATTATGCCAGAGGCCATTATACCATTGGAAAAGAGATTGTTGATCTAGTGCTAGACCGCATTCGCAAACTGGTAAGAATTCATGCTGCAAGTCTGTATTTAAAATTGATACAGCTCTACAGCTATCCATAACAGCGGCTTGATGTTTTTCCCCTAAGAATTTTGTGCATAGTTTATTGTTTAAAACTCGGTCGTCTTCCTCTCTCCCCCAGTTAAATAAAAATTCAGTAAATAAAACGTACTTTTTTTTAGGTTTTGAAATACCAGTATTTGAAAGTATTTTAAGGATACCTCAGAAACATTAGAAAGCCTTTAAACAAGTGTAACAATGCTGTTACACTTTATTGTTTGTAATTTTCAGTTTGATTTCATGCCCATTATACATGGCACAAAATAGTACCCTTAACCTGAGGTTTTGGTTGAATATTGAGGATTTAAAAAAAATGGCTGACACTGCACTGTGAGAAACTCCTATAGGATCATGTGATTCAGAATGAAGTAGTGATTGTCTTTTAATTTTTGTGATTTTAAATAAAAAACTTGGGTTTAACATGATTGATAATTGCTGAAAGCCAGAATGGGAACAAACAGATTCTAAAGATATAACCCAGCTGTAATTTATAGTAATTTATCGCAGTGGTGCTCAGCTGCTTTTGTTTATAGTAGAATTAAAATGGCATCAAAGACAATAAAGCAACTTTTAAATATTAGAATACTCCAGAAGAAGTTATGCAGTGGCACTGGTACTTTTGAGTAAAAGGCACACAGCAAAAAAAAGGAAGACCACCTTTCAAGAATGCAGGGGGATTTATTATAAAAATCTAAAACTAACACACTAAGAAGGAAATGCTGTTGAATTATTATTTTAATACTGCTTTCTCCAAAATAATAACTTTTTTGTTTCCCTCCCACTTTTTTTTCCCACCCCATTACAGGCTGATCTGTGCACAGGGCTACAAGGTTTCCTTATCTTTCATAGTTTTGGAGGAGGCACTGGTTCAGGATTTGCATCTCTGCTCATGGAAAGGCTCTCTGTTGACTACGGCAAAAAGTCTAAACTAGAATTTGCGATTTATCCAGCACCACAAGTTTCCACTGCTGTAGTGGAACCCTACAACTCAATTCTAACTACCCATACAACATTAGAGCATTCAGACTGTGCCTTCATGGTAGACAATGAAGCCATTTATGATATATGTCGTCGTAACCTTGACATTGAACGTCCTACTTACACCAATTTAAACCGATTAATTGGGCAAATTGTTTCATCCATCACAGCTTCGCTGCGTTTTGATGGAGCCCTCAATGTAGATCTGACAGAATTTCAAACTAACCTTGTTCCATACCCACGAATCCATTTCCCGCTGGTAACATATGCCCCTGTCATCTCTGCTGAAAAAGCCTATCATGAGCAGTTATCTGTGGCCGAAATTACTAATGCTTGTTTTGAACCAGCCAACCAGATGGTAAAATGCGACCCTCGCCATGGCAAATACATGGCCTGCTGCATGTTATACAGAGGTGATGTTGTTCCCAAAGATGTCAATGCAGCTATTGCTACTATCAAGACTAAACGTACCATTCAGTTTGTGGATTGGTGCCCAACTGGATTCAAGGTACTTGGATTGCTTTTTAAGTGCGTAATGTTTGATTTATTAGCAATTGTGTAATATTAGAGGTAACAGTCATTCTACAATGTTCTAATGTCCTTGTTAAATATTTTTAGGAAGTGCAAAAGAACTGTAAGCTCTTCTATTTGCTCTAACTGTGGTAATTTTTGATTATTAATAGAAATAAGTCTTTGAGCCTTAGCACTCATAAGGAAAATTTTTGTGTTTTCTTGAAGGTGGGCATTAACTACCAGCCTCCAACTGTGGTGCCAGGTGGTGACCTTGCAAAGGTGCAGCGGGCTGTGTGTATGCTGAGTAATACAACTGCTATTGCTGAAGCATGGGCTCGCCTTGACCACAAATTTGATCTAATGTATGCTAAGCGTGCTTTTGTACATTGGTATGTTGGGGAAGGAATGGAGGAAGGAGAATTTTCTGAAGCCCGGGAAGACCTGGCTGCCCTTGAGAAAGATTATGAAGAAGTCGGCATAGATTCAGTAGAAGCAGAGGCTGAAGAAGGAGATGAGTACTTAGAAAACTAAAGTCTGGAAAAATGTAGAGAGAGGGGAGGAAAAAAAAAAAAAAGAGAATTGCAGAACCCTGTTTGCAGAGCATCTGCTTGTTTGACTGTTTTCAAATAAAGTTTTAAAGGTTCTATCCTCTTTTTTTTTTCTTCTTTACTGTTTACATACATACTCAAGTAAAGATCATTTGAGATGGCATATTTTAGTAGTATCTAGTCGTGCATATTACAGAAGAAATCAGGAAACTAAACACTTTCCTGGGATCCCAACATGTTCTGAGACACAATCCTTCATTTTTGGCTTCTGCTTCAGGTTGTTACAGTACTATTTCAAGCCTATCTCCATGGTACAAAGGAACCTAAACTTTCCTGAAGATGTTTCCCAGTAAGGCTGGCTTCACAGAAGGCTTAATGTTAAAACATCCACAGTTAGTTAACTGAGTAACAGTGTACTCCTGACTAGTGGCAGGTGCCATTTACTCCTGACTAGTGGCAGCTGCCATTACACTTTAGAACAGAACTAGCACTTAATATCATTGCTAAGGACATAAAACTTGCTAATTTAAAAGTGTGTGAAACTTTCCAACTGGAACAACGCTCCCCCCGCATTTGATTCACATAAGATAAATAGATGTGCAGATCTCTTTTAAGATCTCTGCTTTAAGAGTACTGTCACTTCTTTCACATTTCCACATTTGCCTTATGTAAAAATAATAGAAAAAAGAAGCTAATGTCCTTTAATGGTATGTTCAAGTGACTATAGCTTTATAGGCATTGGCAACAGTTAACTTGTAGGATGGCTGCTGACCTGCCATTTTCAAATTCTCAGTCCTAAATCCCAAAGAGGAGAAATAAATAACTAGCATTGTGTTTTGGAGGTTTCATTTTGTTTTTTTTCTTTTTTTTACCCCTTCCCTACCTCTTCAAGAAAGCCAGGAGGGAGAAAAAGGGGTTACATATGCTAAAGATACCCTGGAGTGAATTATTTTCAGAAGTACCTGTAA
>NW_009916471.1:23010-23262 GCF_000696875.1 Nestor notabilis | reverse complement strand
TTCAGTTCACACACCCATTGCTCCAGAACTGCACAGCCTAATGCTAACAGCCTGCTAGAGGATTAAGAGATTAAGTATAAGAATTTCTGCCTCTAGCCTTTTTGGGGAAAACCAAACCAAAATGAATTAAGAAATTAGTACTGGATTTAATAAACAACATCCTTATCCTCTGTCAGAGAGAAAGTCAAAATAACCCTTGGCCACAGTGGAAAGCTGGGACCCCACCCGCAGAGGCATATTAGAGCTTGGAGT
>NW_009916471.1:15252-22979 GCF_000696875.1 Nestor notabilis | reverse complement strand
TGTAGGGATCCCGTTTGGCATGTCCTGAAAGCAGATGGCAAGGCCCACCAACTAACATCCGTTTGTTTGTTTATTAATAATTCTAATTTCATTTCTAATGTAGGAATTTTTATCCAAAACACTTTTATTAATAAATTTTCAGATTAAATGCTATTATGCACCAAACAACAGCTTTTGTAACAACAACAAAAAAATAGGCTAGTAGCCCTAACTGTCATAGTGTGTGGAGTAAAGTGGTTCAGTGTAATCATAGAATACTAAAATAGTTTGAGTTGGAAGGGACCTTAAAGATCATCTAGTTCCAACCCCCAATAATAAACTTGTTAAGTAATATACTTATCACATAAGTAATAAACTTAGTAAGTCACAAACTTGGCAAATGCATTACTTGCCCTACTGCTAAGCAGTGTTGGTACAAGTTTGTCTTTCCAATCCAAGGACCACAGTAGAGCTTTACTCAGGTTGCCCAAGGATTTCACAGCTGTGTTATTCTTGCATCATCTGGACCCAGGAAAAATTATCCTAAATTGATAAAGCCCATGTTTCATATGTACATGTAGTGTTTCATGATCACTCACGTAGAAGTTAAAAAGCAAATTAAATAGATATTAGCTATAGTTATAAAAACAGTATTTAAAGCAAGTTGGGAAAAGACCTACCTAGTACAGAGCAAAATAAAATGTCTGGGAGTAGATTTGGATGTCTTTGAAGGGCCTCTTCTAGAAACATGCTCACAACTTCAGCCCAGCAATGATGCATGAGGCTTGACTGAACCAGGTTGGTCTTTCCTGCACAAGCCTTTGAATGCCAAAACTTTGAATTCTTTGCAGAAACATCCCCACTGGCATTTCAATGACTGTGAGGCTGCCTGCCAACTGAGAGGCAATACTGGCTGTGCCAGCGTGGACAGTGCTTATGGTAACATGGTAAATATGGGTGTAAAGGTCTTGTGTCAGCAAGAAGGCTGTGAATGAGGTTAGTTATTGGGTGCTGTTATCCAGCTCCCCAGCCATACTCATAGGGAAGAGCAGCATCCAGGGGAAGGACAGCAGCAGACATAAATTACCGTGAATGGTCTTTGCTTTGTTAGATAACCTAATCCCCTCACGGAAGGATGAAATTTAAGACTATTGCCCTCACCCTTGCAGCATGAATAACAAGCTTGAGGGAGTATCTATGTGTAGGGTTTTGTGCCATACCTTAAGTTTATGGTGTTTGTTTCTCCTTTCACAAAAAAAACCCCAACAACGAAACAACCTCCAAACCCCAACAAACCCATAGTCCCATGCTGGCAAAATGTAAAGTCCTACCTGTTTCCAGGCACAGTCCAAGCTATTGCTATTCACTCCTGTCTTGGAGGGAGCCCCATAGGTCTTGTTTTGTTTCTTTTGGCTGCAAAATTAAGTAGAATTACATTGATGTAAAGGAATTGGGAATATGAATGAAGCTGAAGCCTTCACATTTATAACTGCACAATAAGGTCCTCAAAAGGACAAACAGTCCTGTCAATCTCACGAGTCACCTGAGAAAAGAACTAACATCTTCGTTTAAAACAGGGCAGCTAAACCACATTAGTGCCTGTATAGATCTGAATTTAAACAGCTTAAATTCAGTCCAGCTTGATGTATTCTTACAGGCTGAACTATAAAGCTACGTACATCATTTTCTCCCTCTTCTCAATTTCAAAGACATACAATTAGAGGCACATTTGCTAGATTTAAAATGATTTGATTTTGTCCCTGTCTTGTACCTCAGGCAAGAAATTTCTCTTGGATGAAAAATCAACAAAAAATGGCAAAAATTTTACCCACCTAGTATCTCGTTTCTAATCTAAGTGAATCTGTTAAGATAAACCATATGAGTGATACCAGGCAGAACAGCAGCCCAACATCTGAATAGTTACAGATCTACCAAACCTTTGAGTAGCCACGTGTGGTTCCTCTCCTGCTGCCTGTCAGTGCTGCCCCAATAGCGCTGTACTGTGTATAAGAGCCTGTTCTTGCCCTAGATCCATGTTAAAGCATGATGAAGGTGACTGTTTCTACTATTGTCCCTTAAGAAAAGCAGACAATTATTTATGAGATTTAAATCTGCCCTGGCTCAGTCCTGAATGAACTACATGGGAAACAGGACCAGCGCTGTCAAACTACAGTGCCAAGACACTTCCATTAAACCTTAATAAGAGAGCATGCTGGTCCAGTTTTAGATGTTGCTGTTTCAGATTTGTAATCGGACCACATATCAGGTGGGAAGTAATGAAAACTGGAAACAGAAATGTAATTTTCATTCACATTTCTCACATATGAAGTGGCTGAGACAGGCTCTAAAAATTCGGTGTGGAGATGGGGAAACCAGAATGCGATTAGGGCAGAAGAACAACCTTTGCAGCTGGATTCGTTTTCCCCTGTCTTTGTTTCTAAGGTCCCAGAATTTTTTTATCTCTTCCCTTGCTGTCTGAGAATTCATTAGATTATCTAATCTGCTGGGCTTTATATTCTTTACAGAAAAATATGTCTCGTCTTTCATTGTTCTTTCTTCCTGTGTTTTCACCCTCCATTTCTTTCTTTGTGTCCACTTCCATTCCCTCTCACCAGTCTTCTCTACTTTTCTTTCCTGTATGGACTTGGATTTCAGAAATCTGTACTGATATAATATGTCAATATAGCTGGGCAGATATAATATATTGATACAGCTTGTTGTAGACTCTTTGCCTTCCCCAGAGGTTCTTACGACTGGGAGACAACAGTCTGAATGACTGGGGTCATTTGTGCTAGATGACTTAACAAGATTAGTTATTTTTCAGTTATGATTGTTGTGATTGCTGAAACTTTTCTGTACTACAGATGAAAATGTGCTTCAAGGTGCTGTATCCCAGTAAATAAGAACAAATCGTATTGCAGATTTATTGCTGGTCAGTTATTATTGATGTTTGGTCCCCTCCTGTGCTTTTCCCCGATGCATTTCAAGAATAACAGTGTAAGCATTTTTGGCTCAGCCTTACTCAAGCTCTGACAATTGCATTAAAAAATCAGCTAGGAGGGATATTACATCATGAAGTATCTTATAAACATAGGGGTAAGGTTGTTACATCCTTTGTAGATAATGTGTAATGTGTATAATATGCTGACTTAGTGCTTTGCTTAAGCTATAAACCCCACTTTTTTCATTCTTTTGAAATGCAAGATTTAAAGGGCAAGCTTTTAAGAAGGAGTGGGCAGTTAATAGCAAAGGACTTCCCTGCTATATTTGGGGTAACCTTGGGTGGTGCACAGGTCTTGCTTTTTTTTACTTAGGTGCATTTTACTTTTGTTACATGCTTCTGTTCTCAATTCTCTGACCTCTGCGTCAGGAACAGAAAACTCACTCTTTTCTCTTTAATACTCAGCACAAATTTAAAAGAGCCACTTTTATATGTCACCCATTACTTTGAATAACCCAACTGGACCTGAGTGCACCCAGTGAAGAATGCAACTACACCATCTCATTTGAAAATTCCAGATGATGCATTAGTAATTCTGCAACTGTGAAATCAGCTACCCAGGAGATACTACAGACAGTGAGGAGATGCTATTTCCCTATCCAAAGAAACAATAGAATACATAAAGGTCAGCAGGCACATCATTTATAACTACATGAAATACACTGCCCTGGGCTAGTCACTCATTCAGGTCAGAGGAACTTCATGGTGACACACTGAGAAGGCTTGGAGCAGAGCTCAGTCCTCTACTGAATGTCTGTCCTTTTTCTGGAGAATATGAATATTCTTCTTAGTCTTGTGAGTCTCAAGCCCTTTTCTGGATCCTGTTAAGCTCTTAACTACAGTTCTGCTTCATGACTATAAATTCCAAATTTATCGCATCAAGGCAATAAACCACACTTCATCTGTTTCAAAACTGTTACCTTTCACTTGTTTGTATCTTCCCTTGCTCTTCCATTAGATACCCTATTTCACACTAATAGGCACAATACATAAGTCTGTCATATTTCCACCTGCTCTTTAACTTCATTTCTAAGTGGAATTCACTAATGAATTAGCATAGCTGTGCCTTTACACTCTATGTTACAAACATGTGAAAGACATTTCAATGCTAAGAACTTCTGGAAACTTAGTTATTTTCACCTTTTTCATAATTGTCGGGCTAAACTTTTACATTTCTTGGAATGCAAAGTATTTTTAGTCAGAAACATTTAATTTTTTGCTGATGGCTCTCTTTCCATGAATTTGTAATAAATAAAGCTTTGTTTAGGCTTGCATTTAAGGAAATAGCGTGGTCAAAATTGCAGAGAATAGAATGCAGTTAAGGGAGGAAGGAATACTGAAGCTGTTCAGCTTTGGCTCAACTTGAAAATCAAGTTTCGTATTCAGGACCAATCTGTTTATAACTCAGAATTATTTGTTATAGAAACCTCATGCAGACTTTTTCATACCCTTATAAAGTCTATTAGAAGAAAAGATGTCACTGAGGAACCATTTGCTTTTGAAATCTTTCATTACAAAGAAATGAAATGTTTGTTCAAACCCAGAAGAATTATTTGAGCACTTTTTATTATAAAAGAAAAATTGTCCAGAAACTCAATAGTTTTCTGTGACTTTTACCAGAGAGAACACCCAAATTTTACAGTTTCTAATGGAATATGAAACTGAGGGAAGGGCAGATGTTTTTTATTGTATTATTTGTGATCAATGATGCTGTTCTATTTGCATACATAAATATTGGGAGAGAATGTATATTGCACTCTTGATTCACATTTGTTTCTTTCCTCCTTTTCACAGCTACATGTTGGGCAGAGACGTGATTCAGAGCAGCCCTGTGGAGAAAGACTTGAGGGTGTTGATTGATGAGAAGGTTGACATGAGCCAGCTTCAGTGTGTGCTTGAGCCCAGAAACCAACCGTATCCTGGGCTGCATCAAAAGCAGCATGACCAGCAGGTCAAAGGAGGTGATCCTGCCCCTCTGCTCTGCTCTCGTGACACACCACTTGCAGCACTGTTTACAGTTCTGATGCCCTCAGCGTAAGAATGACATGGAGCTGTTGGAGCAAGTCCAGAGGAGGCCACAAGGATGATCAGGGGCTGGAGCACCTCCCTTATGAAGACAGGCTGAGAAAGTTGGGGCTGTTCAGCCTGGAGAAAAGAAGCTGTGTGGAGACTTCAGAACAGCTTCCAATATCTGAAGGGGGCTACAAAGATGCTGGAGAGGGACTTTTCATCAGGGACTGTAGCGATAGGACAAGGGGTGATGTGTTCAAACTGAAACAGGGGAAGTTCAGGTTAGATATAATGAAGAAGTTCTTTACAGTGAGGGTAGTGAGGCCCTGGAACAGATTGCCCAGAGAAGTGGTAAATGCTCCATCCCTGGCAGTGTTCAAGGCCAGGTTGGATGGAGCCTTGGTCTAGTGTGAGGCGTCCCTGCTCATGGCAGGGGGGTTGGAGCTGGATGAGCTTAAGGTCCTTTCCAACCCAAACTATTCCATGATTCTATGATAAATGATTACAAACTTTTTGAGTTTCCTGACTGTAAAAACCCCAACAAGGTGAACTGGTTTTCACCGTGGAGTGTCAGGCAGTGGTTTCTTAGCCCTTTGCTTTGAAGAGCCATTGAAAAGCATTTGAAAGACAGCACAGGGCAGTTAATGAGACAAAGCATGACAAGGTATAATAAAATAATCGCAAGAATGGGGTTTTGCCTGAGTGCTTGCAGGTGTGATAAATTACATCAAATGACTTCAAGACAGAAGGGCTATCTGCCTTACCAACTCCTTGTGTTCTCTAAACGAATCATTCCTGTTCTGACTTCCTCTCACTAAATTTAGTTTCCTTAAGCATGTTATTTTTGATCTCTAAGATCTCTCTACTGAAGTCTTCCTTCTGAAGGCTGCATTTTTGACAAAGAAATCCAAAGCTCTTTGTCCATGACAGATGTGTCATCTTGTTCCATCTCCCACACTGTAAGTATGGGGTGTCTCTCTCGTTCCTGTTCCTTAAAACAATGCCAGGGCTATCACAGCAACCTGGGAGCTACTTGATCCTCTTCAGTGTTGCAGATTATCATAAATGCCACTTATAGAATTTTAAGTTATGCAGAAGCTAATGGAGGAGCAGAGACATTCTAAGTACAAGCTGTGAAGTAAAAACAATAAAGGCGCATATGTCAAAAAAGTCAGGAATACGAAAAGAAGGCTGGGCAAAGGCATCACCTAAACGCACCTAGAAAAGCTCCTTGTTGAGTAAAGAAGTGGTATTTCTCCTAAACTGGGCCACCTTTTGGGATTGCTGAGCCTAAACAGCAAAGACCAGCACTGTCACTGCCAGGCACCATCCCCAGCCTTACCACGAGATCCACACATCTGGCCTGAACAGGAAGGGACTGCCAAAGCCTTTTGTTGACACCCCACTCCCTGCCCATTTTTTATTCATGTCTTGTCTGTTGATCTAGACAAGCACCCCAAATTTCTGCGGAGGTGAATGGTAGGGGCTAAGGATGCTGCAGCATCATACCACAGTGTTCCCATGGTAAGTTTGACATGTGATGCCCTTTGTATATTCTTATGCAAAGAAATTACAGTACAAAGCATCCCTTCGGTGGAGAAACAGATCTGCCAGAGGCACACGACAATATGTGATTACATGGGACTGTTGTTTTGATGTCTCAAGGCCCAGTGAAAGCATTCCCAGATACCTTGGAGTGACAAACAGGCAAGAAGGAAGAAAGATGTACAAAATGAGAGGATCTGTAGCAACCAGCAGAGCACAGCTCTGAATAGACACTGTTATGGTCACACAATTTTCTCAAGACAAATCATAGGGGGAAGAAAGAACACATTCCTTGGGTTGAAGACAAAGCCTTGCCTGCATAGCCATGGCAAATGACATATATTTCACTGTACCAGTATGTATGTGTACCTATATGGTGAATGCTAAAATAATTAAATAAGCTCTAAGCTAAGACTTGGTGTGGGAGAATGTAGGAAAATAAAATGAGAAGTTGACAACAGGGCATGGGAAATATTTTCCTGCCCCCCATCAAGGCGTCAGGCAGTTCTCTGTCATCAGAAAAGTTTCCATTTTCCCTAGTAACAAACCAACTGCAAGATTTTCTACTCTGCTGGGGAATAAATAATGAATCTCCTAAAGCTAGGGCAGAGTACGTGACTGTCAGAGAGAGACGGCAATTGCAAAACTGCTAAACATTTTTGTAATGCTCCTGTTTCTGAAATGCAGACTTTATTGGACTATAATAGAATAATAAAAATGAGCAATTCTAAAAGATGAGTTTAATTTTGCTATCTTAACTGCTTATGACAATGATAAACAATATGCTTTCAGGGGACAAATTCTACCTGGGAGAGATTTCCACATCGGCCTGATAAATGTTTGCTAAAGAGCTAAAGCCCATAAGGCACAAAGATGAGTGCTGCTTCTTGGTCTGTTTTGGCTCTCTTCTTTTGAGCTTAAAACCTGCACAGGCCCCTGAAAGTGGAGTGGTTTTGTCTGTTTTCGTTTGGGAAGCACTAACACTGCAGCTGCACTCACCCATTGCAGCAGGCTGCTGGGTCTGCTGCTCTGCAGACAGATGAGAGACACCGCCACAGCCTCTGTGGAGGAGACAGCTCATGATGATTAATTCAGCTGTGAACAACTGTGATTGCTCCTGGCTCTCCCATGAAGTGAGTAAATCACAACAGCCCTTTAAATCTCCAAAAGCTGCTTTTTGTTTTCCCATTCT
>NW_009916471.1:0-15221 GCF_000696875.1 Nestor notabilis | reverse complement strand
TGAGGGACCCCCTAGTGAACGACAGATTGAAGATCAGGCCCTGCCAAGCTTTGGTTTTCATTTGCATTGAGGTTGAGGATAAGGTTAAAGCTGGCATCCTGCAACAGCCTCTTTGTCTAGTGGGTGTTGAAAGCTATTGTTCTGCACTCGGGTGTGTTTCTGGGAAAAGCACTGCTATTGTTTGTTTTGCTGTCTTAACTGTCCCTTGGTAAAAATCAAAACAGAGAAAATTGGTGTCAAGGATTGTACAGGGTTTGCTTTGCAAGGTTTTGGTAGTGGGGAAACTACGGGGGTGGCCTGTGTGAGACGTCTCCCATGCCTGATGGAGCCAGTCCCAGGTGGCCCCAAGACAGACCTGCTGCTGGCCAAGGCTGAGCCTATCAGAGATGGAGATTGCACCTCTGGGATAATGTATTTAAGAAGGGAAAAAAAGGCTGTGTGGCGATAGCTGCAGGAGATGAGTGAGAATGTGTGAGAGGTTCAGCCCTGCAGACATTCAGGTCAGTGCAGAAGGAGAGGAGAAGGTGCTCCAGGCACCAGAGCAGAGATTCCCCATCAGCCCTTGGTACACACCATGGTGAGACAGGCTGTGCCCCTTGCAGCCCATGGACATCCACGGTGCAGCAGATGTCCACCTGCAGCACATGGAGGTCCCTACACTGGAGCAGGGGGATGTCCGAAGGAGACTGTGACCCAGCTGGAGCAGAGTCCTGGCAGGATCTGTGGCCCCATGGACAGAGGAGCCCATGCTGGAGCAGGTTTGCTGCAGGGCTTGTAACCCCATGAAAGGGACCTGCTGGTTCACAAAGAACTGCAGCCCATGGGAAGAACTCGTATTGGAGAAGTTCATGGAGAGCTGCCTCCCATGGGAAGGACCCCACACTGGAAAAGTACAAGGAGTCCTGCCCTGAGGAGAGAGCAGGAGAGACAGTGTGTGATGAACTGACCACAGCCCTCATTCCCAGTCTCCCTGTGCCACTTGGGGGAAGGAGGCAGAGAAAATTGGGAGTGAAGAAAGGAAGGGTTGGGGGAAGGTGTTTTAAGATTTGGTTTTATTTCTCATTATTACCCTTCTCTGATTTGATCAGTGATAATGTCAAGTCTGTTTTGCTGAGGGATCTCTCTGTCCTTATCTTGACCCAATAGCCTTTTGTTATGTTTTCTCTCCCCTGTCCAGTTGAGGAAAGGGAGTAATAGAGCAGCCTGGTGGGCACCTGGCATCCAACCACAAGGATGGAAATATAAAATGAGTGGAAAGATTAAATGGTTACATGTGCAACATGTATGGTTTCCAGCAAAGAGATATGGCAATATATAGTGAAGCTTGAATGTTACTCCTGCACAGCTTCCAGAGAAGATACAGCCCTGCATTGGTCTGTATTGCTGTAACTGCTTTGGAAAAAAGTGTCATTTCAGTGCTTAACATCCTGGGCTTTTCACAAGAATCTGGTGAAATACAATATAAAGACATAGCAGAGCCTCTGAAAATGTTTAGTTGCTGCCACAGCATCAGGAATACAACATGAATCTCATCTCAAACCAAACTTGAAGAACGTACTTCTTAATTTTTGGTGAGTTTAAAGAAGTAGTTTCTTGCTGATTTTCTCTTCCCCCCCTTTTCCCATTTGTTTGGTTTAGTTTTGAGTTAAATTCTTAAAACAGATGAATGCTGTTGGATAGTAAGTATGAGATAAACCAGCACCAGAAATTGCAGTAAAAGGGTCACGCTCTTTCTGTGAGGGCTGAGCTGAGAAGAAGCCACCAGTATGGGTACAGCGAGCTGGTTCGGACCTGTGAGGAGTCAGGCTCTGGTGCAGGGTGTCCATCTCTGTCTGCAAACTCATGGTGAGCAACTGGCTTCTTAGGTTTTAAATACCTTCAAGAGTGGCAGAGCCCATGTCAGACAGAACTGTAAACCAGAAGAAAAGTACTGCTCGTGTTTGCCCCAGAGACACTTACAAAAAGCAAAGTGTCAGTTCCCTCTGCTACTGGTAAGGCCGCTATGGATTTTCATAAAAGCTAAAAAGTATGTCTCTTGTACCAGAAACAGCCTGTGGAGAAACAACTGCCTGAGGCAGGAGATGGTGACACCTTCCGAATTTGAGCTAGCTGCCAGCTGCTTTCCCAAAAGGCCAGAATCAGAGGAGAGTCTGTAGATCTGCCGGCTCAAAGGGGATCAGTTCCCAAGCAAACAGTCATAGAGACGAAGCTATCAAGGAGAATGGGGTTTCCCAAACTCTATTTCTCTCAGGAATAACTTCCTGTAATGACAAGGTGCTGATTTAGATTTAAAATACTCCAATTTGTTGTATTTAAAAGGGACCTGGATCAAATGCTGCTGGGAATAAAAGCATGTGCCATATCTAGTAATAGGGTCACATGCTAATAAGTCAGAGAAAGTCTTAAACCCAAAACCAACCAACCAACTGACCAAAAAAACACCCCACGAAAAACTCTAGAGATGTAAAGAGTTTGGAAAGACTCTTAAACAACAGTAAGGATCCTTTTTCCCCCCTCTCTCAAGACTTGCTTTCACTGAAGCATTACCTGAAGCAGTTAACTCTGGCAAGCAGGTGATCCCAAACTGTGCATCACTGAGGCACAATGACCATCATGTGCACACTCTTTACCCATGAAGGATGCTGCCTTTCTTCATCCCTCATTGAAGAATGTTCAGCTGAAGTGCATCACTTTGCACTAACCGTTGGCTAGACTTTTATACACACAGTTATTGCCGTTTAGTGGATATGGCCTAATGAACAGTAGCTTAGCAGGTGTGGCAGCTTGCTACCATTCCCTAAATTACTCATGTGTCTGGTTTCTCAGTTGTATGTCTCTTATTCACAAAAGCATCCTCTAAAATGTCTCTATATTGCAATGCAGAAATGATAAAGCAGACAAAAAGATGAAATTTTGAGGCCGAAGTAGGTAATGCTCCATTAGAGGCCAAGGGCTGTATGGATGGTTATTGATCTTCATGCTTCACTGGTGTGATAGCTGTTACAGATCATCAAAAGACCCTGTTATTGCAGGTACCCTGCTTGAATTGATCTGTTCAAAAGAAAACATACAATGAGGAGTTCTTCACTGACATGATCCTGTTATGGGCAGAAATACTGCTCTGGAAATAGGTCAAGCCTCTGCCTTTCAGATAGTGTTAGTAGTTTCAGAGTATGGGAAGTGTACTCACTGAGAGTAAAGTATCTCGAATTTTCCTTAAACAGTTTGTCTTTCTCCTGTAAGGACTCTGAGTTATACTTAAACCTCGCTAAAATTACATATGTACTAACGATATAAGAAGAAGTTACCTTGTGAGGCCAGAGATGACAACAAAAGGGCTGAAAATGTTCCTTCAGAATCAAATTTGGTATTGATTTCATTACCAGATGATGAATACCACTTGCTAGAAATTCTCAGATCTCCTGTAAAACTAAACTGAGTTGCAATTTTTCATACAGAGGTTTAAAAATTGATGTTGGTGGCAAGTGTGTGGGAAGGAGCTATGTTTTCAAGAAGACCTGCTATTGGTTTGAACTGTAGAAGGTGTTAAAGTTCTCCAGGGTAGCATGTGATCTGGATGTTATTTCTACTTCCATTACAAATTCAAGTTTCTTCCAGCAAGATGGCTTCAATTATCTTCATATTAAGAGATAATTAGGAGACTTTTTTCTAGGTTCTTCAGTTAGAATCTTTCTGTTGTCTGTTCAGAAAGAATGCAGATCTTGATCTATGTGTTACAAAACCACAGCAATCATCTGACCTCTTTTCCTTTTAATGCCACTTCGGGTAGAGCAGGCAGATCACAGGGCAATGTCTGGGCTGAACAGAGACTGGATGAGCTGCATTCAGAGACCTGTGAATGGCTGAGGGCTGTGTTAGCAGGATGATGGTCTTGGCTTCTGAGAAGCACTGTTGACTTGAGCTCTGGCCAATGCACTCATTGCTTCAGGTTCAAAGCAACTGCCACACTCCAGGATTCATGCCTGTGGGTCAGACCTGAATGAAACACATGGCTGAAAGCCAAATCCAAAGAGAAAATGGTCAGAATTACTCTACAGCTTTGTTCCTACATCTCTCAGGGTAGGAACCATCTTCCTACATGTTTGCAGAGAGCGAGATGTGAAAAGCCATATGAACACGAGGGAATTGATCTGATGAATTACACTATGGGTCGCTGCACATGGATGCAGTCTTGGGCACTTCCAGGAGGTTTAGTACGCACCTGGCATCCAGACAGAGTCAACCCACCCCGTGCTTGTTAATCTCTGCAGCTGGGGGAAAGTTCCAGGTTGTGTTTAAAAGAGAGGCATGTGCAAGGGAAAGGCAAGTGTCAGAGACAAAAGAAATGCCCTTCTCAGGCGTTACCAGTGACCTGATGAGCTAATAATGACTTTTGTATGAGGGCTGTGTTTATCTTTGTCTTTGGTTGCTAATCCTTTCCAGTATTTGGTTTATGCACTGCTGCAGCAATAACAGAAGTTGTAAATTTGGTCATGAAACAGAGGCTGTTCATTCCTCCTAGAAAAAGGGAGTGATAGTAACAGACAGTGAACTGAAATAACTTTGGAACTGCAGACTTCTTACTGCAAGAGACAGGAGACTTGAGCCAATTTATTGGTGAAATCTTCCAGCAAATCAGGGATTCCCAGCTCTTTCTGTACAGAAGAGACACCAGGAGCTTCTGTCCCTCTTGGCTACCTCTTTCAAAACAGCTCCCTCCCCTGTGCTTGTGTTGTCTGTTATCTTCTGCCCAGTGTCCGTGTCCTTGAGTTACAGCACAAATCTGTGCTCTAACAATATGCTAATCTTTGGGAACTGACAGTGATTTCATTTCCCATTATCACGACACAGCTATGCCTTGCATGCTCAGGCTCTAAGCAACCATCTTTGTCCATTCTTTTCAGGCTGCTTCTAAGAAACAGAAGCAGCATTCTGAGACCAACACATGTTTTAATTCTTCGAGTATCTTGAAGACAGGCTGGCCTGAAATTAGGGCTCATAAGTGATTTTATGCAGCTAACAGTCTAAAAATACTGTTTTTAAAGAAAGCCATGTCTGATCTTCATCTGATTTATCCTGTTTCACTGCATGGCTGAATCATCTGGCTGTTCTACAAAGCTATTTTTCACTTTTAAGCACCTTCCCCCCACTTAGATCCACCTGAATTTTTGGAAAACTCAAAATATTATTAGTTCCTTTTTTTATTAAACAGTTGAACAACTGCCCATTTGTGAGTGCTCATTCTCGGAGAAGGCTGACCACTGTGTGTATCTGCTACAGGGGCTGTAGAGCACCAGCAGGTCCTGCAGTGACAAGCACAACCTACACACGTGCCTAGGAACAGGCTCTCTTCCAACGCATTCATTACTCCTACAGACAGAAGAGGTGATAAGGGAAAAGCACAGAAGCAAAGACCTGAGTTAGCGATATTCCAGTGTCTGAAATCAATGGGAATTGGGCACTCAGTATCTTTTCATAGCCTGGGGCAAAATGAAATGTCAGCAGAACAGAGACCATTCGCTTTCCCACAATCCCAGTGCTGTGACTCTATGTTTGTGAGGGACAGAGCTGTCGCCTTTGGTCCTATCATATTGGTGTGGTTGCAAGGCTCCTGGTCTGCTTATGTGCTGTGTTGGGAGCCTGGAAATCAAACTAGGGTCAGAGAGTCCCACCTGGTCCAGCCCAAGGTCATTTTCTTTGTCTTGTACAGAGAAGCAAGGCTGAGTTGGGGTATGAAACCCGGGAAGTGAAGTGCTGCTGCTTCTGCAAGGACTCTGAAGATCTTCCAAGATGGCCTCAATGCCATCAGTACCTCAGAGCCCAAGTGTTGCCTTCTGGCTCCATGTTTCCGAAGGCAGAAAAGCAATGCTCTTTGTGTTCGAGGTGGTATGTTGCTATGTGCAGTCTCACAGGGAGTCTTAAAAGTCTTTTTTTGATCATTCATGACAACGACTGCCAAAGCACTTGAGCCTATCAAACAGTGTGACTAATGAAGCCATTCCCACATTACCCAGATCAGCTCCTTTGTGATTTACTGGATGGCTCTGACCCTCACTGTGGATTTGCTGTAATCATTAAGCTAAGGCATTTGCTTTTAAATGAATGCCCAGACAGGCTGTGGAGTTTTCTTCCCTGCAGATACTCAAGAGCTGTCTGGGTACAGTCATGAGCAATATGCTCTAGGTGACCCTGCTTGAGCAGGGAGGTTGGACGAGACGACTCCCTGCGGCCCCTTCCAGCCTCAGCCATTCTACGACTGTGATGCTGTCAGCCTTCCAGATATGCTGATCTTTACTGATGGAATAGTTTTTCTCTCCTTGTGAAGGAAGGGTATTTCCAGCTTGCTTCTGTTATATTGGCATTTGAAAATAAGATCAAGGAATTAAACATTACTTTGGACTTTTTAATGCTTAAATAATCCACAGAATCAAAATCAGATCCTTACTGGCAGACTGACAAGAATTTACTTTAAGTTAAGGCCAGCAACGTTACGTTCAGGATGCTGAAAGCAGCAAGAACTTCATATTTAAACAATGCCATATGCTTAGAATTGCACTTTTTTCTTTTTCTCTTTCTTTTTACTGTGTACCAAGAATCAGAGAACTATGAAGGACGCTGGGCCTCCATTTTACATCCACGACTCTACAGAAATTCTGTTTAGGAATGTGGATGAGTAGCACAGTGTAACTTAGCCCAGCTGAGTGCTCCGCTGTTTGAAAACCTTTCCTAGCTTCTGCAATAATGTGTTAAGTAAAACAAGACTCAACAGCATTTTTTACTAACCCCTCTGATTTTTCTACCACAGCTTACTTCACACTTCTGTTTGCGCAGCTAATGCTGAGCTCAGTTACCTTGTCTGACTGGTGCACTTGTCCCTGAGAAACTTCTATTGCTGGTACAGTTATAATGGCAAGACTGCACTTTGGTCTGTGTGAGACGGTGGGTTTCTTGAAACGGGGTTTTTAAACCCACTCAACATTCACCTTTTCCTTATGAGAGGTTTATTTTGATTGGGCTTAAGTCAATCACTTATAAGTCTAGGTAACAGAAAGATAAGCTGCTGCTGAAGTGAAATATATGCATTCAGATCTGAGCCTATGTGACAGCTCAGAAATGGATCTAATTGTTTCTTTTTTGTTTTCCAGGACTTTGTTTGTATTTCAGAACTGAGATGCAATTTGGATCTGTCAATGCTTATAACCCTGTGTTGATTTACATTGCAAATTATCACTAATAGCTATGTGTCTACTTCCAGTTAAGCACTATGAAGAGAAAATAATCTAAACTATATGCTTGTGTGTATCCATTTACTTCCTGCCTGATCCAAACTTGTGACAGAAGGTGCCACTTCTGTCAGATCTGGAAAAGGTTGCTTATGGTCTTGTATAGTTTCTAGACATACCTTTCACGTTTTTGAAGCTTAGACATAGAAGGGAGTGTTTTCAGGCAATTGGGTTAGCACTTACTCCTTGTTGAAAAGGATGCAATTAAAATCTTGTGTACAGATGGTGGTGTTCTTGATCAAACATGTTGACAGTTTTTCCTGAGTGAGATGGTACTCAAGAAACAGCGCAGTGCTTTAAATGCTTTTGATCTCAATTAACCCTCAAGTGCAGGGAAGTCATCAACGAAAAAAGTGACATCTCTGCAAATGGTGTCTTGCAGGTGGTTCGCACAGCTCTGTAAGAGGAAAAAAGGCTGATGGAGACAGGTAGTATTGATGCAGTTTTACTCATGTACAAACAAAGGCACAAAGTCCTCTGTTCTTGTGTATACAGAGAGAATGGCACATGAGCCATGTTCTTGGCTTTCAGGACAAAGCCTTGTTTCACCTGCTCCCAATCATACTCAGAGCTTGTCCAGGCTGTGCATTCAGTTTCCTGGCTTTTTTAATGCCCAAAGGGCATCTTTCTCCTTCTATTTTCCATCTGTATTGAAAACAGTACCCAGCAAAACCTCCGTCAGCATATTATTTCATTCCCAAATGGATTTGACTGTGATTTTTATCATGCAAAGCAACAGGAGGGACAGCAACAGCATGTGCTTTAGGTTTCCAGGGAGCTCCTAGACAGGCTCTAAACTATGGCTACCAAACCAGGCAAACAGAAATCTGACTATAAATGCTGCAGTGCAAGGACTGTGGTTCCCACCTGAGAACTTCTCACACACTGAACGAAGTTTTTTATTTCAAAGGACAGTTATCCAGGCAGAATGTTTAGAAAGCTGGATTGGATGGGGTTTGAAGCAACCTGCTCTAGTGGAAGGTGTCCCTGCCCGTGGCAGGGGGTTGGAACTGGATGAGCTTTAAGGTCCCGTCCAACACAAACCACTCTGCGATCCTATGATTCTAAGTTGTGACACAGAAGAGTTAGGCTCTCTGCACCCATGGTTTTCAGTGGAATTAGAGTACCTGATTTGTTCAGCACACATCTAAAATCTCTGCAAAGCCCATGTTCAAAATAGCAAAGAGTTGGGGGCAGTTAGAACTAAGCGGTGCCTTAGCCCCCCCTCTGAAATAGTGAATGGTGTGTTTAAAGTTTCCTCTGCAAGTAGTGAGCAAGTGGTTCCAAGTGTAAATCTCTGCATTTAGCTGTTTCTGGCAGATTTGAAGGGAGATCTGGCTCATCTTCCAGTGCCCTGGAAAAAATTGGGATCCAAGCTCTAACACAAGCCACCCTGCTTATTCGCTCTCCCAAAAGGGGTGCAAGAGAAATGGAATGGGGCTCCTGCATGACATCGACATGTCCTGCTGCACATTACGCTAAAAGCAAACTGTCCAAACAGGCCAGAGGGTCCTGGGATGTTTCAGTCCCCTACAAAGCACTTCGGGTGCTGTCTTCTCTTGGGGTGCACTAGTTGGGGCTGATCACGCTTCATTGTGCATTTGTTTATCTTGGTAAAACAACGAAAGGCAAACGCCGCCTCCCCGCTCCCCCAAAGCGCTTTCACTGGATCCGCAATTCCTGTTGCCTCGCTGTTTTCCAAGGCTTTCTGGCTCTTCCCATGGGAATGCCGGTGAGCGCGGCACCGCGGCTGTCACCGTCCCATCCCTGTCGCGCCCTCTGGCGGCGGCAGGGCGCGGGTCTCCCTCCTCGCAACCGCAGGATCCATCGGGATGCAGGATGCGAGGGTACAAGATGACGAGGTAAGCGGCGGTGAGAGAGGAATGTGCAGGCGAAGGGCAGATCCCGACGCCCCGTCACGCTGGTGAGCAACTGCCTTTTCCTCGGGCAGAACGTACTCTTTCACGGGCTTTTCCAGCAGAACCTTCTCTTCCCTGCAGCTGCTGTGCTGGGCACAGTGCTGCTGCTCAGGGTTGTGGTGGGGACAGGTTGCCATATGGCTGGCGGTGCTTTAGGCAGCTCCATAGAAGATGTCTTCTTGTGAGACAAGAGATGTAGCTTGGATCAAGCTACATGCTCTCATCGCTTCAGGCCAACCAACCTTGCTGTCTCATGATGAATCTTGATGGAACCTATTATTTAATCTGCAATTAGTTATAACATCTCCATCTCTGCCTGGAAATCATTGTAATGTTTGACTTCTCTCAGCTGATGACACAAAGAGCTGAGCAGACTGTCGGAACCGTGCAGCGAGAGGGATGATGCCCTTTGGACATTTGGCATTCAATATTGGGGGACATTTCCCACCCCTTGGGGCATGAAGTGGAGGAAAGAAAACAATCTGATGTTTCCTGATGTTTCCAGGTGATCTGGGGTTGGATATTGGAAAAGGTTCAGAAAATAACTCAGTCCAGGAAGAAAATGGTCCAAGTGGGAGTGATGATCACCTCAATTGCTATTACTCCTCCCTGCAGAGACAGCCGATAGCCATCCCCCCATGGAACACCACCACAGAGAAGTAGCAAACAACCTGTCAGGAGCTTAAAGAGACATGTCACTGAGGTCCTGAGTGCCAGGGTTACACTCTAGTTAGGAACAATACTTTTTCTGCAGTAAACCACTTTTGATAAGCCCTTAAGGACTACAGTCTTCAGGACCAAGTCTCTAGGGCTGTAGTTGGGAGAAAACACCACATGGCATTACTAGAAGACAATGGTGATGAGATTGCTCCACATGAAGTAAATAAATCCACTGGCTATGGGAGTGTGGCTTTCAGGAAAAGAGAATTTTTTATATAACTGTATAGTGGCAGGGTTTGGAAAAAAATCTCTGATCATGAGAAAATGTGTAGTTCTCCAGACCTGAGAAAGAATTTGGACAGAAATGCTTTGTGTAAAGGAACCAAAAGCAAATAGGGACTAAAAGGTTTTGAGAGGGAAAAGCAAGGCAAGGATGGACTGGCAGAAGGACTGTGACTTGACTGTCTCCTGGATTCCAGAGAGCAGACATGGTATATTCCAGGAACAGAATTCCATTCATTGACTGTAACTAGAGTTTTCCGTTTTAAGACCTCAGCCTTTGGCTTATTGTTTTGCTAAGACTGTCAGTTACCATGAAGTTCAGCTTTGGACTGTAACTTCCAACCTTTTTTATGCTGGTTGTGTCTGGTTTTCTCAAGCAGCCCAAAAGTGACAATCTAATTTAAACCCACTGCTTAAAATTTTGCCAAGAGGTTCAAACCTCTGCCTTTGTGTGCACCTCCATACAACTGCAGCCCAGCGTAACACTCCCTTAGTCATTTTAGGTTGTTTGAGAGTGATTCTACTCTTTACTCCAGTTTGCAGCAATATGGATCATTTTTGGAGTGGAAAATGGATTTTAGGGTGGCTAATTATGGCACATTCCACTTCCTCATAAACAATCTGACAGTCCTCTGGAAGTGATTTTAAATGTTTTCTCTCCAAACACTGTTGAACACTTTGCCTCAAAAGAAAGGAAGCGTTGAACCTATTTTTTTATTTAATAACAGAAATGAAGAAAAACACAAGAAACAGCAGAGGGATGGGGAAGAAAACAACAGTGAATCTAGCACACCAGCAGCCTAAGCACTGCTGTGTTTTCCTAAGTATTGTGACAAAGAGGAGTAAGGATGGATTTGGAGGTTGGTTTTGAAGCGGCTGAGGATTTCACATACTGGTTAGATAAAAGCATGATGAAAGACAGAAGAAAACTTGCACTCAGCCTGAATGACTGTGGGCTGGCAGAAGCCTCAAAAACAGGCATGTTGACCAACTGCTGTATCCCTTTGGGAAGAGCTTTTGCCACTGTATGAATGGCCTGACTAAAATGCAAATTTGGCTTTTCAAAAAGATGTGCAGGGCAAGGCCACAGGGAGGGGCTGAAACCCTCCCTTTCCCCTTTTGGCTATTCCTTCTCTGCATAGCCAGAACTCTTACCACCTCCATCCCTATCAACTGGGCTTTTGGCTGTGATGCAGATCCTTCTCTGTCCTCACCCCCAGGCTGTGATCAAGTCCTGCAAGCTTCCTCTGTCCAGTGCCTTCTCACAAGGATGCTCTTTGTCTGGGCTGCTTTACTAGGAAGCTGTCTTTTTCCATACAGTTACTTCTCCAAACCTACATCATCCATTCTCCACGCTTCCCTAAAAGCACAGACCTTTTTGCTCCAGATACCCATTGATTCTTCTCGCTGTTTCATTTTTTTTGGGTGAACATAGGGCCACAGTTCTACCTTATAGTTATCTCAAGCAAAGGGCAGTGGTTAAACCTGTGTCAGTGAGTTTAAACCCAGCTTATTCCACTTATTCCACAACCTTTAGACTAGACATTTTAAAATGAAATTACTTACTGAGAGCAGAACTCACTGCTATGCATAGACTTAGTAAAAACTGTCTTACACAAAATGTAAAGCAAAATATGCTTTTAAAGCTCAATGCTCACATAAGCCTTAAATTGTGCCAGACTTACACCAATACCATGGAAGAGTACACTCCACTCTGCACAAAAGGAGACATATCGCTACAACTTAACAGCAGCGAGAATGAAATTCATCCTTTTGCTCCCCAGGATATCACACAAACATATCTCAGATTGAAACAGCCATGCGTGTTTCTAATGCTAGAATCATAGTTTATGTGTGTAACAGCTGCTTAAAACAGATGTCTGATATTTTCAGTTTCTGACACAATGTGAAAGTATGTCTTCAGCACCCCAGGGAGCTCTACAGCAGGGCTCAGAATGCAGAGAAGCAAATTCACAAGGTCTTTTTCTGCAGGGCTGGATAATACTCAGAGGGAAGATGGCCCCAAAGCCCCCACAAGTGTATTTCCCATGACTGGGATTTTCATCGTGCCATCCCCCAGTTCAGAGTGGCAGCTGAAGTTTATTCCTGCCAGGC
Organism: Nestor notabilis; assembly: GCF_000696875.1. Taxonomy (NCBI): domain Eukaryota; kingdom Metazoa; phylum Chordata; class Aves; order Psittaciformes; family Psittacidae; genus Nestor; species Nestor notabilis. The sequence goes on along the minus strand of NW_009916471.1, from coordinate 2,962 downwards.
TGTGATTGCGCATCGCTTTCAGACTCCAACTTGGAGAACTGCATACTACTTCCAGTGCACCCAATTTACGAGCTTTAAGCATCTGAATTTTAGTTAGTAAAGTTAAAATTCTACTGCATCACATGCCTCTTTCTTAATACGTCATGACTCTGTGTGTTTCTGCAAATCCTTTAACCCAGACTGTGCGTTCCTAACCAAAACTCATGCAGGACTTTTTACTCAATTATCAGATCAAAGACGCTAGTTCCAGCTGTTCTTGGCCAAATGTTGTAATTGGTAACACCTAATTAACAACTAACGCAACAGCACTCTTAAATTTCTCGAACTTATTAATTCACAAGGAAAGCAAAGAAGAAAATAGAACAGTGAAGTTCTACATCTTGAATGTCAGCAGAGGAGGGGTTAAAATCAAAAGAACATGCTTCCCAGGCGTGCCTTTGATGTTGCAGTGTCTGCACCAGGAGATTCAAAGATAGTGTTCTGGTTTCTATCTAAAGATCAGATTGCAACTCCAGCATAGCACTTCCAGCAGCTCCCACCAGCTCTTCCTCTTGCATTTTCCAAATACTGTGTATTATGTATGTGCACAACATTATATGTTATGTCTTAGTCATCAGGCAGCTCAAAAGGAGGAAATCTTGGGGTTTGTGATCACCAGGTATCTCAGGGTATTTGTCACCAATACTTGGTCCCCAAGTATTACTGACAAAGAAAATGGTGAAGCTTATTCTAGAATGTATTAACAGAAATGTTATGGATGAGATATTGGGGGAATTATGCTGCTCTGTTTGGTACCACCAAGGTATCCAATGAAAGCACCATGCCCAGTATTGGGCACTGCACTTAAGTACGTAGATCAGCGAGGTGCAGAAGATAGCAATGAAAATGAGAACAAAAAATTATGATCTTGTGAAAAAGGTTGGAGGGCCTGGATTTGCATCTTCTGAAAAAGAAGACTGTGGAGGCAAGACAAGAAGGGGCACAGAGATAGTCCAAAGGTCCACGGGTTGTCACACACAGAACAGTGAACTTCTGTGTCCTCAGCAGACACTACATTGCTGTGATTACATGCTGTGATTAAATCACAGCAAGGAAGATGAAGACATTTTTTTGTCAGGCACTTGAACAGGCTGCAGAGACAATCTCTGTCCATGGTGGGTTTTAAGACCAGCTCAGACAAATGCAATCGGGGCGATATGAAAACACAGTTACCCTGTCTCAGGACAGGCAGCTGGTCTGAGTGAGCTCTGGGAAGCGAGGCAGGTGTCAGGCTGTGGGTAGGTCAGTGCAGGCATGATCACTGGCAATCCATGAGCTCTGGCCTCATGCTAATGAAGAATTTGGTGGGAGACCATCTTCAGTGTTACAGCAACACCAAATGCATCTGCTCAACTTATCAACAGCATTAAATAACAGCTGCCTGCAGTACCCGACAATCCGTGGCATCCCTGTGACATAACACCAGCCACAATGACACAAATGCTGCAGATACCCACGGGAATGTGGTGGTACTGAAGCAAGCAAGAAAGTTAATCTTCTGAAGTTGTGTTTCAGAGGTTTAACAGAAAAGCATTGTAGTCATACCAGGAAATGCTAAAACTGATCCTGTCCTGCTGCTACTATGTCTCTTGGCTGATGGCTTTGTATACAGTGTGCTGTACATGCTCATTTTCAACTGAGGCAAGCAAGAAAGGTGGGTGAAGGGAAGACCAAAGCTAGACAAGATGGGCAGTCATTTCTTGTAGGTGACCAAAACCAGTTAAATTATATAGTGTGCAAAATCTCCCACTAAAGAATAGAAAGAATAGTACAATGTAGCGTAAGGCCTGGCGCTCGGAAGATCTCGTGATGTACGGAAAGCATAGAAACAAGTAAGTAAAAGGCAAAGCTATAAGCATCACATAGAATAATACCTTATAAGGCAAAAATCGCTAACTCACCCCCTGATTGGTCCGACATACTCAATTCCGCATTGCTAAGGGTATATAATGCTTGCGATATACACAATAAACGCTATTTGATCATCCACCATATTGGTGTCTGTGGTCTCTAGCCCTAAGCCAGGGGGATGGCTTAGCTCTGCAAGTCTTGGCTGAAGCAACGCAGCAACAGTACAAGTTTACACCACACAATAGGAAGCTACAGGACTCCAGGAATGCAAATGTTCTGGAAATATTGAAATGTAGAACACCCTGTAACAATGTTTGGGTGGATGTCTCTGCTTTAACACCAAGTCTTGCATGAAATGGATGATCTTTTGATTTCAAAGAGTTGGCTGTGAGGCAGAATTTTAACACACACTTTGTGGTATGTCATTCTGTGGTCTGTTAGTGCCACGTTCTTGTATTAGCTAGCACTATGGAAATGGAGTAAGGAGGAAGGACTAAGGGATTGAAGCATCTGACATACGAGGAGAAGCTGAGAGCCTGGACTGTTAAACCTATAAAAGAGAAGGCTCTGGGGAGATCTTCTCAATGTGCAGAGGGGAATAAACTAGACAGACTCTTCTGGGTGACAGGACAAAGGGCAGCAGCAAGGTTGAAGCACTGGAAATTCTCCTTATAGAAAACCCATTTTTATCGTGATGATGGTGGAACATGTTGTGGTGTTCCCATCCTTGGAGTTACCCAAAACCCAGCAGGAGAAGGTCCTGAGCAACCTCTTCTGGCTGCACTGCCTGAGCAAGCAGGTTAGACAAGGCGCTCTCAAGTCCTTTCTTCCACCAAGGAGCCGGCGATTCTGAGGGAGCGAGGTAGGCCTGCAAACAGTATTGCATTTCTCCGCCACTCTGATGGGAGCCACCACCCAGCTCTCCCCCGTGCCTCCGCCCGCTCACTTTCTCATTCCTCCTATTCCCTTCGTGCTTTCGCGTGCATAAAACCGGGAGAGATGCTCCTCCTGGGCCCAGTATAAACCGCGGGAAGAGGCGCCGTGTGAGCAGCAGGGGCTCCTCCGGGGCACG
>NW_009916470.1:0-2779 GCF_000696875.1 Nestor notabilis | reverse complement strand
GGGGATTCCTGGGGGAATCTCCTTCACCAACCATAACCTCGAGATTCTGTGCCCCAGGGGAACAGCCTCTGTCCCTGCCCATGGCAGAGGGGTTGGAACTAGATGATCTTTAAGGTTCCTTCCAACACAACCTGTTCCATGATCCTACGTCCCTCAACAACCAGTGTTACAGCATTGCAAATATGGGACATACCCACTTGGTCATGTCTGATACCCCCAGACACTCACCTGGTGTCTTCTGTCTCTCCAGCGTTTGGTGGTTCTGCCCCAGCATTCTTAGTTCTTCCACCTGAACGACAGACACTCTTGCCTCCTAGTGTAGTTCATCTATACATGGCGCATACATAAGAGGGTCCAGAGCCTGTGGCTCCAAGGTAAAGATGATCCAGACCTTCCATGCGGGTACCCCTGATATTTGACTGACATGATGGGACTGATTTCCACTGTAGTTACCCTGCATATTACAAGACAGAATGCCCTAAAATCTACTGCACTGTTTATCCATTCATACTGCAGAGAGATGTACCACTGTATCCTATGCTCCACCTTTGGTACACCTTCTGCAAAGTCATAGCTGATAGTTAAAATGCAAAGCAATCACCACTAAGCGTTTCTAAGGCTGACCTTACTGTGTTTGTTCATCCTGCAAACACCTGGATCCTACTCCCCAAACTTCAGGAGTGGTTCAGACAGCTCTTTCAGTATGAGGCAAGGCTACCTCAGAGATGTTGTCAACCTCGTTTAGTGTGAGGTGTCCCTGCCCATGGCCAGGGGTTGGAACTGGATGAACTTCCAGTTCCAGGTCCCTTCCAACACAAACCATTCGTGATTCTATGATTCTGTGATGTCAGTGGCCCAAATCCCTGTTTACCCAGACATCACCCGATGCTCTCCCATCTGCTGGGGTTGCTCACCAAGCCTCCTGGCTTCTCATGGCTGCAAGCCAGAGACAACTGCTGGATTCCAGGTTCCTGTCCACCCGACCCTGAACAACAGCAGAGGGAAAAATATGCCATCACTCCCTTAAATGCCAGCTCAAAGTACAACTTGAGAGCAGGAGGCAGGTCATAGGCAAGTCCCAGCAGGGTAAATAAAAACTAAATCAATTACTCCAGAATGCTGGACAGTATTTTTGTTACTTTGACTGTTAGAAAACAATACCACCTTTGACAGCATTACTACATCCCAAGGCTTCTGGAATAGAGCTCCCATGTGCATAGAGTTCGCACTTCTGAAAGTTGTAATTTCAGGTTGTGAGGTGCACGGGTTTGTTTACACAGGGAATTTAGTAACAGGAAGATGCTGTGACCCCATCCCTGGCAGTGTCCAAGGCGAGGTTGGATGGGGCTTGGAGCAACCTGGTCTAGTGGGAGGTGTCCCTGCCCGTGGCAGGGGGTTGGAACTGGATGAACTTTAAGGTCCCTTCCAACACAAACCACCCTGTGATCCTATTATTATCAGTGACTATTGATTTCACCAACGTCATTTACCTTCCTCACGCTCTTGCATGCAAAATGTAGCCTTGCATCCCTTTTTTTACTGTTTGCAGAGCTGCTGGAGCTGTAGGGTGTTGGACCTCAGCACAAACAAACTCTGAGTATTGAAGTGAGAGCAATGATCTGAGTCAGCTGAAAGAGCAGGTTGGATAACCTCTCCTTCTAGAACATCTTACCGCCGTCCAGAAACATCACTCAGTTTGGAGAGAGCCCTCAAAGCCTTTTGCTATTTCTTAGAAAGGCGGAGCAGGGCAAAGTGACGATTTATTGTTCAGGACATTTATTGCCGACCCAGAACATGCCCACAACTGCAGAAGCTTTTAAGTTCTCTATAAAGAGTTGTCACTGCAGTTGAGTTGGATGTAGATGTTACACTTCCCTAGGCAAGACTTTTTTTAGTCATTTTTTTTCTACTGTGTTTGCCAGTGAAGGTGAGGTCTCTCCTGTCACCTGTAACACTATTTTCAGGCCAAAATTCTCACCAAGAGAGTATTGACTACTGCCCTCGGCATCGATGGTCCAGAGTACCAAGTTTCACCCTTTGGGAAAATAATGTAATTGTAGTATCACCAAAGAATGGGCGCCTCTGAACACTGAACATTCCTGGCACCTTTCTTTTGAGATTTTTCCCATGCACTCTGAAATGCATAATGTAAGGACTGGTCCAAACCCTTAATGTATGCAAAATCTGATTTCACGGTTGATTCCATGAAGCATCTTTTGTCACTGAGTTCACTAAAAATGCAAACCAGCCGTTCAGTCCTGCGGCCAAAGGCTGCAGGACATTACTGCGTTATTATTCACATCAGAAAGTTTCCTGTTCTGTCTCTCGTTGGGTGTATGAGCTTGTGGAGGAAAAACGCTGAGAAGTCCAGCCTGCAAACGATGCTAAGCCTAATTATTTATACTAATGTGCCCGTGCGCTGCTGCTGCAGTAGCTACTCATGCAGTTAGCTAAGTCTTGCAGCAATGCTTCTGCTTCCCACTTGGGTGACTGAATAATAAAAACTGTAAGGCAAGGTAAGTGCCTGTGCTCACACACGAATGCTTGGGTTCACATACGAACACAGATGGTCCCATGGAATGAAACGATTTCTGGATTGTGTTTCAACGAGAAAATGGCCATATCATTCTTGTTTCACACTATGTAAAATAAGAACTATGAGAAATCATCTTTAATTTAATTCACCCAGCCTCCACTTACTCACTGGTTCTGACTGCTATACTAATTCCTCTTCTGGATAAACGAACACAAGGTAGCGGAAAATAGGGAAATGACTGCC
>NW_009916469.1:0-1597 GCF_000696875.1 Nestor notabilis | reverse complement strand
CAAACCATTCTGTGGTTCTATGATTCTAAAATCTTGCACCCACAGCAGCATATTATTTTCTCTCAGTAAATAATTCTCATCATTAAACTAGCTGAGAATGCATTTGCACACTGGGTGTCATAATATCCTTTTGGTCCTTGGTCTCTTTTGCACTGCTAGCAGTTGAGCCATGGCAGCCCTGCGCTCCATCAAAGCAGTGACCCCTTCCCAGAGCACCAGGTGGTCCTCGATGAACAGCAACACTGTCTACAGCTGGCACCACCCTGCTCAGCAAACATGTTCCCTACATGTATGCAATCCTCTCTGTAAAAAACAGTTGCCTGGAGCAGGGAGTCCATGCAGAGCTTAGGAGAGAGGGAACAGATCCATGATGTGGGACTGTGCAGCCTCACCTGAGCTGCAGCTGCAGAGCTCGGGCTGATGGACTTAAGGAGCCCCCAGGTAGCACCCTGCTCCCTGCTTGCTGTGGGCTGCTTATCAGAATACTGTCTGATGGCCACCTCTGAAGGAACAGGCCTCCTTTGAAGATTGTTTTCTCAACCATGCTGCCAGTTACACAGTCAATGAAGTCAGCACAGTGAAAAAGAATTACGAAATTAACTCTGTTAATGCTGCAGTTGCACATGAGGAAAGCAAAGAAGGCAACAGAGAAAAAAAAATCCTTTATGAACTCGGAGTGTCACACCTCACACCTGCAACTACTCTGCAACATGTTTTGTGTGCTTCAGCACCCATCCATGCTTCCCATTGCTCTGTGATGGGGAGCACTGAGGAAATTCACTGAAGATTTCGGGACTTTCTAACACATGTAGGTTTGGTTTTGTTTGTTCATTTTAAAGTCTTTGTCAAGTTTCTAAAGCTTGGTGCTCTTTGCCCGAGTGCCCTTCTTTCTGCTGGCTCCCACCCTATCCATATTTAGGAACTACAGTGTGGAAGCACGAACCATGCCAGGGCAAATCATCTCCAAAGTACCCATTCCCTAACACCCTTAGCACACCCATGGGAACAGTGGGTCCATTTCCACCAGAAATTTCTACATCTTTTTTCTTCACTGAGTTGGAAGGCCAAGGCAGAAGTGTGAAGACATCTGGAAAGTCTCGCAATTTTTTGCCTTTCATTCTGTAAGATAAAATACTTTTAAGACTAAAAAACCCAAGCAAACAAAAAACAACAAAAAACTTTTAAACCTTACAAATGTCTTGGCCTTTTGCATCATTATCATAGAACCACTGAATGGTCTGGATTGGAAACGACATCTAGTTGCAATGGTTTGGGTTGGAAAGGACCCATCATCTAGTTCCACCCCCCCTGCCATGGACAGGGACACCTCACACTAAACCATGTCACCCAAGGCTCTGTCCAACCTGGCCTTGAACACTGCCAGGGATGGAGCATTCAGCACTTCTCTGGGCAACCTGTTCCAGTGCCTCACCACCCTCACCGTAAAGAGCTTCTTCCTTCTATCTGGCGTGAATCTCTCCTGTTTAAGTTTTCATCCATTACCTATCACTACAGTCACACCAATGAAGAGGATTTATAAAATCGCCTTTATTTTTGACTATTTATCCTGACTTTCATCATTTGTCCCGCCACAGCT
>NW_009916468.1:4521-5003 GCF_000696875.1 Nestor notabilis | reverse complement strand
CTGCCCCTGGGGCTGGGGACTTCTCTGGTGCCCCCCAGCTTCAGTCCACAAACAAAAACTACCCTGACTCCCCTGTGACCCACAGCACTGATGCTGGCCCCCTACACTTCCACAGTCTGCCACCCAGAGCAGGCCATGCAGACCCCCTGCATTGCTTCACCAGCTGCTATCACCCCTGTGTCCTGTCCTGCAAAAAGCACCTCAGAGTGCTCTGCACAGTCCCCACCAGCTACACAGCCCCTGGGGCTTTGCAGTGACACCTCTTGCTCTTGCCCAGGTGAAGCGGCGCTCAAAGCGGGGGCAGGTGGGCATGGTGCAGGTTGGTGTGGAGACCTATGGAGGGGGAATCTGGAACACATGGTTTGACCGTGACCTCACCATGGCCGGGAGGGTGATCATAAAGGTGAGCCTGATTTGGGGCATAGCTGTGTGTCCCTGGCTCTGGGTCTGTGACTCCCACCCAGAGTGAGACCTACTGCAAC
>NW_009916468.1:441-4490 GCF_000696875.1 Nestor notabilis | reverse complement strand
GCCTGGCTCCAGCCACCCTCCTTGTATTTCAGGACCCGGTCACAGGGCGCCTGGAGCACCGCCTGGTATGTGTGGAGCGGCCTGTCCTCCGCATTCCCCACCTGGCCATCCATCTGCAGCGCAGCATCAATGAGAACTTCGGGCCCAACACCGAGCACCACCTGTAAGGCCTGGCTCAGCCCTTGGGAGGGCTGCGACCCAGCTGGAGTAGTGCCTAGCCTCAGCTCTCTCCCTTTGGCAGCTGCTTGTCACAGTGGGGAGGTCTGCAATGGCTTTTCTAAGCCCCATAGAGTTCTCCCAGGAGGTGCTTCCAAGCCTGGGACTTGGGAAGGGACACTGGGGTGTCCTGAGGTGGCACAACAGATATGTGCCTGAAACGTTCTGTGTCCTTGCTCTGTTTGGTGTGGCAGTCGCTCCCTGGAGGAGCAAGGCAAGCACCACCAGAAGTGTTGGTTGTGTGTGACCCAAGCAGGAGAGGTGACCAAAGCCATGGGAGCTAACAGCACTGTTGCCCCACAGGGTTCCCATTCTGGCCACTGCTGTGCAGGAGGAGCTGAAAAAGGAGGTCCTCATGGAGGCCACACCTTGTGATGCTGCGGCCCAGGTGAGTTGGGTGCCAAGGACTGGCAGGGGTGCTTGCTAGGACCTCGCACTTGTCACCTTTGATTTCTAGTCCTCATGGACCTGCTGGCAGGTTCCCCTTCTCCCCATAGACTGCTGGTAAACTTCCACTTTGCCCCAGAGTTGGGTACTTGACTCATCTGCTCAGCCATCAATCCCTTCCCACCCTGGTTTGCAACTTTATGGGGTGCAGCCCCCATAAGGCTGTCACAGACTTCCTGGGGAGGCAGGACAGGGAAGGGGAATTGTACAGGAGGCAGAGAGCCCCTTCTTGTGCCTTGCCAATGGCCCTGCTATCCTATATGAGATGGGGGCTTGACCATGAGACATGTTAGTAGGAGGGAGGACCGGGCCAACCTTAGTGGGGTGTGGGACAGCTCTGCCAGGGGAAGCAGGGAGTTTCCCCAGCCATCCACTGCCTGCCCTACCTGCGGCTCCGCTTTCTTCCCAGGCAGAGCGGCACAGCCCTGTCCTGCTGTCCCTGCTCTGCCCCCAGCTGGGGGTGAAACCAGAGCAGATTGTGGAGCTGGAACTATGCCTCGCAGATACGCAGCCAGCGGTGAGTAAGGGCAGGAGCCTTGCTCTGCCTGCATGTAGCCTAAGGGCTGGCACTGCACAGGTTTTGCCTGGCACACTTCCTCTGCCCGGAGCATTCCAGGGCTGGGAGCTGAGTGGAATGAGAGGAGGCAGCTCCGGGGGGGCAGAGAGGAGGGGACTGGTATTGGGACCCAGCGGCAGGTACTTTTTGGTGACTCAGCCCTGTTTCTCCTGGCTCTCTGCCTGCAGACACTGGGTGGTGCCTTTGACGAGTTCATCTTCTCCCCACGCCTGGACAACCTGCACAGCTGCTACTGCGCCCTGCAGGTGAGCATGAGGGCAGAAGACACTGGAGGCTGCAGTGTGGCCTCTGTGCACCATGGCTTGGCTTATCAGGGCCATGAGCCACCCTGAGGCACTGCAAGGAGGTGTGTTCCTGTGGGGTGGGTCTGGCTTGTTGAAGGGTCTGGGTTGGGACTGGGGACTGCCCGCTTTGCTGGGTGTGTGGGGCTCCCAGCAGCTTCCAGCGGAGACTCCTGCTCTTGCTGGCTAATGTGTGTGCCCAAAGCTCCTTTCCTTGGTGCTTTGGGCTCTTCTGGGGAAGTTCCTGCTCAGTGCTGAGCTTCCAGGGATAGGATGGCGCTCAAGCTGGTGTTCTTTCTCCTATACTCCTGCAGGCCTTGATTGACTCATGTGCAGCACCCTCCTCCCTTTCGCAGGAGCCCAACGTGCGTCTCATTGCACTCTACGACAATGAGGAGGTGAGTGAGGAGCACAGCAGTGGATGACTGGCACAGCAGGGGAGCTTCATGTTCTTTGCTCTTCCCTAGTCATGTCTAGCATGAGATAGATCCCAGGCCCCAGTGGGGCAAGGATGGGTGTTTGCTTACCCCCGCCATGAAGCACAGCCCAGGCAGGGTGTGGGAAGCACTGGTGTGGTTGGAAGCTGCTCTGCTGGCTTTGGGGAGGTCCCTGTCACTCGGCTGGCCCTGGGGTGCTGGGGGATTGTGCTGTTCTCATGGTGGTCCTTGGCAGGTAGGGTCAGAGAGTGCACAGGGTGCAGAGTCCCTGCTGACAGAGCTGGTGCTGCGCCGGATCTCAGCGTCACCGCAGAACCTGACAGCCTTCGAGGAGGCTGTGGCAAAGTCCTACATGATCAGTGCTGATATGGCTCACGCTGTGCACCCTAACTACGTGTGAGTACCTGAGCACTGCGGCGAGCTGTGGCAGTCTGTCCTGCCAGCTGGGGGAGCCTGTCCTGTCATTCCCTAGGGATACAGACAGGACTCCTTGTTGCGGCAGGGAGGGAGATCTGTAGCACAAAACTTCTGCTTCTGTTTTGCAGGGACAAGCATGAGGAGAATCATCGTCCAGCTTTCCACAAGGTGTGGGCAAACCTCTGCGCTGGGCTGGGCTGGGCATTGTCTGTCTGTCCTGCAGTGCTGTGAAATGCTCAGCCACTCCCTGGAGCACAGCCTTGGTGTGCCACTCAGTGGCACTCAAACAGGAGATGTTTGTCCTATGGCACAATTTGGCCATGCCTGGTGTTAATCACTTGGGACCACAACCTTGGCCCTGAAGCCCTTCCCTGGTCTGAGCTAGTCCCTATCCCCCATGGGTCACCCAGGGAGGGGAGAACGGGCTACTGGATTGGGGCAGGATAGCGCTGCTTGCGCACAGACAGGTGTTTCCAGAGCCATCGACTATCCCCGGTGCCAATCGCAGGCCTGCGGTGCCTTCCCTTGTGCAGGGCCCCGTCATCAAAGTGAACAGCAACCAGCGCTACGCCTCCACTGCTGTCACTGAAGCCATCATCCGGGACATCGCCACCCGTGTGGGTGTCCCTCTGCAGGTGAGCGGGGCTGGGCAAGCCCTCTGTGGATGTTACTAGCTTGGGCCACAGCACTGCTCCTGGCTTCAGTTACCCTGTCTGTCTCCACTGCTCTGGGAGCATGTCCCATCTCTGGGGCATTTTGTACACTTGCTTGGGGGTGGTGCTGCTTCCCTGTGCCAGGCTGTCTCCGTTCAGGCCTGGGGGAGGCTGTGGGCAGTGTGGGGAGCTGCTGAGGCCATGTCCCCGTGCAGGAGTTCATGGTGCGCAATGACACACCCTGCGGCACCACCATCGGCCCCATCTTGGCGTCTCGTCTGGGGCTGCGCGTGCTGGACATTGGCTGCCCGCAGCTCGCCATGCATTCCATCCGGGAGATGTGCTGTACCTCGGGTGTGCTCCAGAGCATCACCCTCTTCAAGGTGAGCCCCGTGTTCCCTGTCCTGCACTGAAGCCCTGCTGCTCCACACCTTTCACATCCCAATGTCCTCATCCAGCCCCCACCTTGGGGCTGAGCCCAGCCATCTCAGCCCTCCCTGACGGCTGCCATCCTCAAATGGTTTCTATAGCAACCGGCACTAGCCTTGAGTCAGCGATAGGTTTCTATGGCGACGTGGTCTTGATCTCTGTGCGTAGCTGCCTGCTGTGATGCCTTGTGTGTGTGTAACCTGGCAGGGAGCTGCTGCTTGTCCCCCAACCCCACCCTGCCCTGCCCAGCCCACCCTGACAGCTTATCTCCTTCCAGGGCTTCTTCGAGCTCCTGCCGGCGGTCAGCAGCAGCCTGGTGGTTGACTGAGCACAGCAGGGAGAGAGGGAGCGGCGGGCCATTAAAGCTTCTCTGCCTCATCAGCAAGTGGTCTCAGTGCAGCTGGGGCTGGGAGTGATGCACATGGGTCTCCTGGGTACACCCACAGCTCCCACTTCTGTCCTCCCCAGCACCGTGTTGGGTGGGGGCACCGGGGGTCCCAGTGAACAGGCAGAACACGGCACTGCTTCCCCTAGGAGAGCCAGGGGGAGGATGGCTCCTGCAGTGCTGGGGCTGCCCCCCTCCCCAGGGGAG
>NW_009916468.1:0-383 GCF_000696875.1 Nestor notabilis | reverse complement strand
GCAGCTGCCTGCTGCTGCCAGGGCCCTGCCCAAACAGTCTGTGTGCCCCAGCTCTGCTGCTCTCCTGCCCACAGCAGGGTGGTGTCACTGGGTGGGGGTGTGAGGGTGTGGCCAGCTGCTTGCCGCTCATTGGTTTCTTATCAAGGCCGTGGCCACGCACAGGAGCCAGTGGGAGCACAAGGCTGGGAAGGGGCAGGCAGCGATTGGTGGAGGCGGTGACTGGCGGAGGCGCTGCCGGCGCGATAGCACACCCCCCGGGGGGCGTGGATCGCCTCCAGGGAGGCTGTGATTGGCGCAATCCTCGACCGTTTCCCCCCGGAGCGCGACATCATTGGCTTCGCTCGATAACTGGGGGGCGTGAGCCCGAAGTGGGGGGAAAGAAG
>NW_009916467.1:54442-55850 GCF_000696875.1 Nestor notabilis | reverse complement strand
GGGGGGGAGGGGAATTAATAACAATTAAAAACTGTGTGAAATTTGGTGTGAAATGGTTCTCCCCATGGAAAAGTTTCTACATTTCAATGCTTAAGCCCCAGTTTCAGAGGAGGCTCCTGCCCGACCCCCTGATGTTGCTCCATGTCCCTCTGTGTCCCTATGAATGAGCAAAGCAGCTCCCTCCAGCCCGGGGTGTGTGGATGCTCACAGGGTGGGAAGCACGGCTTCAAGACCCTGTTTTCCCTTGGCAGGATCCAGCTCCTCCTGCCCACCTCCCTGCAGCCCATCATCCCACTGCCAGTGGTACCCTGCCCACTGCCAGCCCAAAGGATGGAGCTGGGAGCCGGGATCCCGGGAGCACCGAGTCACACCAGACACCACAGATAGGACAAAATGAGTTTGATAGCCAGTGCTATTCAGGTGCAAAAAGATTTGCAGGGGTGCACATCCTACAGGGTGGAAAAATCCCATCAGAGCTGACACTGCACAGGCTTCATGCTGTTGTTCTGTCCCGGAGCCTGGCCCATGGTGGGGACAGGCCCCAGAACTAGGCTGTGAGGCCAAATTAAGCTGGTGGCTGGTGTGTTGGTGCTGAGATTGGCGGACTGATAGCAAGCCCAGATGTGGCACATTAGCTAGAAAACACCTTTGGGCTATGTGGGGGAAAGCAATCAGAGAGGCCAGCTCGCTGCATGGTGCTGCCTGCTCCTGCAGTGCCAGGTCTCCTCTTCCTCTCCACAGCAATTTTCACTCCAGGAAACTTTGTTTGCATATGAAGCAACATTTCCCAAGTCAATTCCAATCCCGTTTGCACTGGCTGGCTCTGCTCAGGGCCAGCTCTCCTTCCTCCCTGCTGCAGACACCAATGCTGTTGCATGGAGAAGAGGCAGAGAGGGAGACCAAGAGAGGCAGAGACAGACACACGGATGGATAATGGTACAGCTTTACATAGGCAAACATCTCTTGTGAATTCCTAATCCTTGGAGCAACAACTTTCTGAATCCCATCCCAATAGCCCCCAATCCAGGCACTCATCAGAACTCCAGGGCTCTGCAGACCCACCGGCACATCCTCAGAGCCGAGTTCAGCGACTGCCTTCTCTCCCCAGCCCTCCCCGCAGCCACTCCATCCTCCTTGCCACAACCTAGACTAGAAAGGAAACTCAAAACAAATGGGCTATGAGGCCTAGTTCCCCACCAGCCATTCCTAATGAATCTTGAGTTTATAAAAGCAAAATTCCCAGAGACGCCGAGTCAGCCCATCCTTCTTCAAACCTCATTGAGCCTCCCACAGAGCAGCAAGAGACGAGCTGCTCCATATTCCTTTCTATTTGTTTAAACACCATCCATTTAAGGCCGGTGCAAGTCGGATCAATCAGCAGCACCAGCGCGGGCTGCCCGAGGTGTTC
>NW_009916467.1:48047-54408 GCF_000696875.1 Nestor notabilis | reverse complement strand
CCCACGCTGCGACCCGCGGGGGACCAGCAGCCGAGTTCAGAGCCAGCCCTGCGAAGCCGTGGCACAGCGGGAACGGAGCCGGGGGGGGCTGGAGGTCTATGGAGCAAAGTACACGGCCCGTCGGGTGCCAGGGAGACAGCGCGGCTTTTCGTGGCCCAAATTAGGAAACAAAACAGCGCCGGCACCCGGAGGAGCTGCGGGAAACCTCCACTCCGAGCGCAGCGGAAAGGGAAAAATCATTGGGAATTGGCAGCTGAGCATTAGGGGGCCCCGGAGGTGGGGGCTGGAGATGGGGCTGTGGGCTTGATGGGGTGAGAATTGTGCCTAAGCCCCTGGTGCTCAGCTGAAATCCCACTGCTGCGGGCAAAGCCTCCCGAAAGTCACCTAAATACGCAACTGCCACGGGCGCTGCTGCGCTGATTCTTCAGCAGCAGCAGCCTCCAGGCTCCCAGCAGAGCACTTTGCTGAGTGCCAGCAGTGGTTTCATCCCGCTGCTGACCTGCAGGGATGCTTCAGGGCCCCGTTTTCCCAAGTCCGTGGTAATTCTGGGTGCATTCATCTCTGACTGCCCCCAAGAGAGGCCCAAAGTGCAGTACACGGCTGAGTGCCTCCTCTTTAGGAATCTGGCAGCTTTACCAACCAGCTGAGCCCTTGTTAGTGGGCAGCAGCAGCATCCCAGGAGGCCTGAGCAAGTCCTGCTTCACTAAGCACTGTGCTGGCCTTGACCAAGCAGGAGAGGGCAGGAGGATGTCAGGATCGTTGTCCCCAGGGTGACAGTGAGCAATGGGAGGTGCTCTGCCCCATACGGGGGACTGCCCTGAGCCCTTCTCCAGTGATGCTGCACCCAGGGGAGCAGCCCACCGACTGCTTTATCATCCCAGAGTTAGGAAGCAAGAGGTGAAGTGCTGAGAGATCTTGTCCTGAAAGTCCCCCAAAGAACCACTGAGAAACCAACCCAGCTCCCCTCCGCTCTTGCCTGCCAGTAAACGGGCGATTTTCCAATCCACGGGCACCAACAAAGCAGTCTTTCTGGGACTGCAAGTCCTCCTATGACCTTCTTCACCTCCTGGGACTGGATGGTAGAACATCACTTGGCCACTGACCCTGAAGTGCAGAGGGTCTGGCACATGGAGATGTGGGTCCAGCACATGAAGACATGGATCCAGCACATGGAGATGTGACTCCAGCAACCATTAACAGAGAAGGGCAGATTGAGCGCCCATCATGGGCCATCCTATTTCCTATCGACTCAGAGAGCTCCAGGCTGCTCATGAAGATCAATTATCCACTGCTGTTAATCTGCAGGGACATCCGAGATCGCTGATAAATCACAGACAAAAGCTGCTCTAGCTCTTCCCTGCCCCGTGAACCTCACAGACACAACACTGGGAGGAAAGTTCAACGATACATTTGGTTTTCAAAACCACATCCTGAGAAAAATAGCACGTTTTCCAGCCAAAGGAAAATTCCTTTGTCAGCCCAAGCCCCTATAAAGCTGTCCGGGAGCTCGTTTTACTTGACTGAGTGTGCTCACACATCTGCAATTAGACGTTTTACAGATCCTTTCTGTTAGCCTTCCCTATCCGAAACCCTTCCCAAACTTCCCGAGCAGGATTTTCTTGCTCAGTCATTGGTATTTAATATCCACACTGAACCATTGCTTTATAAATAGCAAAAGCTTTATCTTGACTCTAACCAGCAACCTCAACTTAAAGCTAAATGCATAATTTACTGCAAATTAAACTTAATGGGACTGGAATAATTATGTTGACTTTTGGAAGTACTTCAGGATAAATACATGATTAGATATTTTGCACACCGGGAGGAAATATTTATTTTGAAACACAGAATCTTCCCGTTCAGCCTTTGGATGGAACTTTTGGAGGTGACACCATCAGCAGACAGGTTACAAGACTATTAAAGGCTACTCAAAGAAATTACCCTGCTGTGTTTGCAGCACTGGAGAGATGGGAAGGCTCCAGTGGAACGTGGTGTCTGGTTCACTGTGCGTAGAATCATGGAATGGTTTGGGTTGAAGGGACCTTAAAGCTCCTCCAGTTCCAGCCCCTGCCCCGGACAGGGACACCTTCCAGCCCCTGTGTCCAACCTGGCCTTGAACACTTCCAGGGATGGAGCAGCCACAGCTCCTCTGGGCACCCTGTGCCAGCGCCTCAGCACCCTCCCAGGGAAGAGCTTCTGCCTCAGAGCTCATCTCAGTCTCCCCTCTGGCAGGTTAAAATCCAGGGGTGATGTGAACACCCAGAGCCCTCTTAATTTTAACTATCCCTCTTTTTACTATTTATTGGGATAACTTAATGACTGCATCCTCCAGGAACCTTCATCAATGATGAAAAACAATCCTGACAAGACAATTAGATTTTTTTTCCTAGGTCTCCATTAAATTAAGACTCAAGTGCTACCAGAAGTGTTTAATATCACATTTACCTGAAGGCTGCTTTGTAATAAATAAATCACCAAAGACAATGCAGGAGCTTTCTTCTCTTGAAGGCTTTTCCTACAATAGGATTTCATTTTTCCAGCTGGAAAAAGGTTCCTCCATAACACCTTTCCCAGCAATAGAAAACTTCCATCAGAAGAGTTGCATGAAGTTGTGGGCACCCTGGCTGGCAGGTCCAAGTTCTCTGCAAGCACAAGGCAACCTCATCTCCTCTGCATGGTGATGAGAACACCCGGCTTCTCTGTGCCACAAAGGCTTTACAGCCCTGGAATTTGGCCCTGCAAATGTACTCTACCAAAATACCTTCAAAAAGCAAGATAGGGTTGATGTGGAGGTCTTCTTTACAAACTGCCACGCGGGTACCTGCGTCAGGGCTCCCTCCATCACAGCTCCCAGCCCAGAGCCAGCGAAAGAAATCCCAGAGGCCATCACAAATTTGGAACATTTATTTATGCAACTGATTTCCTTAAAAGAAAGCCAAAAATAATCATAATAAAAAAAAACAAACCAGTTCACAACAGCTGGATGTGCGTGGTACAATCCACATCAGTGTCCCTCCTGCACCATCCCTCCCTCCGTCCCACTGCACCATCCTCTGCCGCGGTGGAGCCGCCTCATGGTACCAGTCCCATGGTTGGATGCTACCACCTTTCAGGGTCACTTTTGCTGCATATAGACAAAATAGCTCCAATTTGTTCGGGTTTCTCTTTTCTTTTTTGGGGGGGTTTTGTTTTTTTTTTCCTGCATTTTAATGTTTTCCTCTTTTTTTTATGGTTTTATTTTTATTATTAAAAAAAGCACCACTCCAATCTGTAATACCAATAACCATCATCCATCTTAAGAACAGTATTTATAGGTTTATATATATATTTCTATATATATATTTCTATGTACAGGATGTCCTTGCCTCATTGTCAGATGAGCAGCTCAGTAGGAGTTGGAGAACACGGTGGTTTGTATAGCACTTGGGTTTCAAAGGCTGCCTTTTGCAAGAGATGCCCTAAAAACCCAGAGACATCCAGCAAGGAGATTTGAAAAGAATTAAAACAAAAATAATCATCTCCCTTTTAAAACGTATATACAACTCCTCCAGTCTCTGTTGTCTCTTTAGGACTAAATGGGGTTTCAATTTGCCTTCTTGCTGGCAACACTTAACCTGTGAAGGACCGCGGGACGCTCCATCCCTGTGAAGGATTCAGGTAACCCATGCTCCTGGAAGGTCTGGGATGAAGCAGGAGCATCCCTCCAGCCCCTCTCTAGGCTCTGGGGCTGAACAGTGCCAACATTATCCCATCCCCAGGAATTTCAGAGGCTCAAGCCATCCATTTTCATACAAAACCAAGCAATTTCTGCACCCTGGGACCTCGCTGCATCCACCATGCAGCACCCTAGGACAGCACAGCCACAGCCACAGAGAGGTGGGGACTGGGAAAACAACACTGATTTATTCCAAGTGAAGGATTGTGATGTGAGTACCAGTGTTACCAGGTCCTGGTGTAATGGGACCATTTTGCAGGCTCCGGTGGGGTCAAAAGACTATTTGGCCATGAGACAATATGGGCACATGGCAAGGTTAGACAGCAGGGATGGAAAGAAGGGGAATAACATTGTATAGCCCTTGGAATAAGTTATTGACAGGCCATATGAATTATTCAGCAAGAAATCCAAGTGCTTGAGCCAAAATTCCCACTGCTGTTGAAACGCCCATCACCACCCCTGGGTGTCTGCAGGGCAGTGGGTAGGACATCCCCTAAGGTGGAGAGAGGACAGAGATTTATCCTGTTGCTCTCCTCCAACCTGGGAAGGTGGATGGAAATTCCTCCTGGGTTTGCTCATCCAAGGCTCTGCAGCCTTGGTGCTGCGGTTCGGTCCAAAGACAGATTCCATGTCTTTCAGTTATGGAATGGATCTGAATTTAATTCCCCAGGGAGAGGGATCCCCAGGCGCCAGGCAGGCAGGATGGGGAAGCTTCCCTTGCCCTGGGCAGATGAAGCTGGAGGATGAGGGAACATCAAGGATGGGGGGAATGAAGGATGTGGTTGCCCACCTGCAACTTCCAGCAGATGGAGGACAGTTTCTGATCTATTCTGCTCCATCCCCCCCCCCCAAATGACTCCAAAGTGAAAGGTTCTGCCTGGCTCTCAAGACAGGAGCAGCCTTCCCTCAGTTCTTCCCCTCTCCTGAAGACCCCAGACCTGCATCCTTGTGGTTATACGTTCTTAAGGCCATTTGCAGGGAGAGAAAACCCTGACTACAGCTTTATTACAACCAGGCTAAGCAGAAATCCTTGTAGTTATCACAGTATCAGACAGAAAAGGTAACATCTCACACCCGCCTGCAAGATGAAGCCAGAAAAGTATCAGGTACCTTCAATCACCAGCCCCATACACTTGTCCCTGGGTGGCACCAGGGGTGTGGGGGCCTCCTCATGCCCATCCCGAAAGCTCTGCCATGGCTCAAGGCTTCAGCACCGCTCACCCTGTGCCAACAGCATCACCAAAAACAATCATCCCACTTTGCCAGCCCCAGAAAAGCCAAGAAGGGCCTGAGAGCAGCATCCGGGATGGACCCACATTCTGAGGGCTTTGTTTCCAGGCACCAAAGATGTACCAGATGCAGTGATTCACAAGGGAAGGGTTAAAAATGGACCCCTGGGCTGGTACCTTTGTATCAGCCCAGGAGGAATCAGTTGCTACAGATGGAGAAGGTGGTTTGGAGATGCAGGAGAACCAGAGTTTGAAAAGCTTTGCAAAGGCACCAGGAGGGGTCTGGGTCGGTCCCTGCAAGGGGGACTTTGCACTCCCTGATCCCCACCTCCCATCCCTCATCCCAGCTCTGTCCAGGGCTGGATACACAAAGGGTGACAACTCACAGAACTAAACAACGTGAAGATCAAACTCCTGCTGAGAACAGGCAGAAATGGGCTCCTCTCAGGGTCTTTGCTCCAGCTCAGAGTATGTCCCCACCACGGGCAAAACCTGCCAGCAACCATCTGGACTCCTCAGAAGAGCAGCTTTGATTCCACGCGCAATTCAAACAGCAACATCTCTTCTCCATTAATCCATCCTTCCTGCTGGGAAATGGCCTCGGCTCCTCCTGCCGTCCCTGGCCTCTTCTCCAGCTGCTTTGGAGATGCCCAGGCAGCACTGAGGGGCCGCATCCTGCACACACCAACCCCACGACCGTGATTCAAAGCAATGCAGGGACAGGACGAGTTGTGGCATCTGACCCGCGGCCACTCAGACACGCTCAGGGTGGGAAGGAAAGATGGGGAGCGGAGGATGAAGATGGGGAGCAGCCGACACGTCTCCATGTCCTTTTGTTATCCGTCATCTGCTGGGTTTTCTCCTTGGGTCCTTTGCTGTTTCCTCCTCACCTCCAGCACTAACGCAACGTCCGAGCGCGAACCGCGCGGTGGCACGACCCCTGCGCAAGCCCTTGCCGCCCCTCTCCTGGCAAGGTGCTATCTGGTCTCCAGGGACTCCAGGTATTCCAGTGCTATGTCGTAGCAGAAATGATACTGCTCCTGTTGGGAGAGAGAAGAGAGGATGTTATGACCCCCACTGAGCTATTTCCCAAAGCTATCCCTATCCCCTACTCTGCTCTTTCCGTCTCGTCTCTGCTCTCGTGAGACCCCGCTTGCAGCACTGGGTGCAGTTACCCCAGAGGTAAGGAGGACATGGAGCTGTCGGAGCAAGTCCAGAGGAGGCCATGAGGATGGTCAGGGGCTGGAGCAGCTCCCGTATGGAGACAGGCTGAGAACATTGGGGCTGTTCAGCCTGGAGAAGAGAAGCTGCTGGAGACCTCAGAGCAGCTTCCAGTGTCTACAGGGATGCTGCAGAGGGACCTTCATCAGGGACTGGAGTGATAGGACAAGGGGTGATGGGTTTAAAAGGAAACAGG
>NW_009916467.1:15526-47958 GCF_000696875.1 Nestor notabilis | reverse complement strand
CATCCCTGGCAGTGTTCAAGGCCAGGTTGGACACAGGGGCTTGGAGCAACCTGCTCTAGTGGAAGGTGTCCCTGCCCGTGGCAGGGGTTGGAACTGGAGGAGCTTTAAGGTCCCTTCAATCCAAACCAGTCTGGGATTCTAACAGCCTGGAGAAACTCCATTTTTGACAGACACCACTGCTGTGGAAGGAGGATGATCCATCCCCTAGATCCAAAGGCATCACATGTGCCAAATTTCCTGTATTTTGGGGACATCAACCAGCCTCACCCATGTCCAACCTGCACCACCACAGCAATTCAATCAGGTGGTGGCAGAGCCATGGGAATGGTGGAGTCTGGGGTCAGAGGCGTCCAAATCAAACCTCAAGCCTGAACTCAAGGAGATTTCATTTCTGAGGTCAGCAGAGGCTGTGAATGAGGATCATGCCCAGGCAAAGCATCCGCAGTCAGGGTGTGGGACTACCCGAGCTGCCCTGCCCCAGTAATTCCTCATCACACATTCTCTTGCTGCAGATAACAAAGAGCCATTTTCCACCCCTAGCAGGGATTTGGTTGTTTGGGCGTTTGCTTTGAAGCGGGGGGAAGAGGCGTGAATAGAAATCCCAGGAGCTTTCACTTCCCCAAATCCGTATTTTCCAAGAGAAACACCAAACAAATGAGCACTTTGCTCAGGTCAAATCTGAGCCACCCGCAACGGCTGGGCTGGAGCCAAGGGGTGTGAGTGGGAAAGGTCCTCCCTGAGCCTGCAGAAGGATTGGGCTCACATTCCCATCCTTCCCCTTTGCCAAGACAGCTATGGACAGCGTCAGCATCTTCCCACTCTCGCTCCCCCTCTAACCAGCTCCCCAGCATGGCTGGGTCCTGGTTTTATAGCAGAAATCACTGAAATGGGGCTTGCCAAGGCAGCATCATCCATCCTTGTCCTCCTTTATGTGACCTGTTCTCGTGCACTCCTGCTCTCATAGCACAGAAAACTCCAGAGGAGCTCCAACACTGGAAGTGCCCATCCCCACGAGATACTGCTCTTTAGAGCATCCAATAAGCAAAATTAACCAAAGCAGGGAAAAAACCCCAAATCAATTAGGTTTCTGATGCTGCTGCAAGTGCTGGGGTATCAGGTGGGAGCATTCCTGGTGTGACAGCAGGGAGGGAAAGGGGAAAGCTCATCCCCCAAAATCCTCAGCAGCTGCTTGGGGATTGCAGCTCGAGCACCAATCCCATTATCCCTGATGGGGAGGGGTGGCTGCTCAGGGACCGCAGGTGGGAATGGGCAGTGATGGAGAAGGGCTTCAAAGGGAGGAGGCTGCAAGGGCTTAGATGAAAAGCACATAATGCTGTTTGGATTAAGATAAGGAATTGTTTCCATTCATCATCTTATAGAAAGAAACCCCACGGACAAACAGAGGGGGAAGATGCTCAGGGCAGCAGAAACGGCAGCTCTGCACTGGGCTGGGGCTCTTTACACCAGGCGAGGATCTGGCTTCCCAGGGATTCTGGTGGACTGAGATTCCCAGAATAGCTGGTTCAGGTTCATCTGAGGCTGGAGGATGTTTGTGTCCTGATGTGAAATGTTGCCTTTTTTCTTTTAATACCTTTGCAATTTAGCCCAATGGGTCCGGTGGCTTCATGCTTGTCACATCATCATTCCATTATCTGCATCCCTCCCTCTGGTCCCCTCTCCCCTCCCTCACCTTCTCCTCCACTTTAATTCCTAATGCAAATCATATCCCCTCCTCAAAACCATTTCATTTTGCAACTTAGGGATTTTATAATCCAAACAGGGTAAACATTTCCAGCTGACTTGCTTTTAAAACATCATGAGGCACCTGGATCCCTCCACATAATGCTCCATCTCCTGTCCTGTTATCAAGGGCCTGAAATAGGACATGGGCTTTTTGCCCTGACCCGCTGCCACCTCCAGCCTCATCATCATGAAATGTGGCTCCATCGCTGTTCCCAGCAGTTTTCCCACCAATTAATTTCACTCAAAATGCAGTTCCCTTTTATACTTCCAGCAGAAATTTGTCTGACTCCACCTCGGAACTGCTCCCAGCACTACAAACCCTCTGAAGAACTACAATTACATCCCATGAATTAATGGGAACCTGCCTTATTCCTCCTGGGAAGGATTTCCAACAAGCCCAGTGCTGATGCCAAGGGCATGTGGGCACGGTGAGATGAAGACAAGCCCAGGGCTGCTGTCAAGAGCTGCCTCACCTCCTTGTCCACCCCAGCCCATGACATGGTGCTGGCACGTTCACCAAGACATGCTCTGCATGAAGATGCCCATGAATGCTCCATCCATTTGGGATGGAGAAGGTGTTTGCTGGAGGGATGCAGGGACACTGGTGCTACCTGGTGCTTACCAAGGTCTCTACCATATTTGGCTTGTAGTTGCGGAGGGTCTTTGCAGCATAGAAAACATCTGCCATGTTGTGACACTTGATCATCTCCAGGATCATGGTGGAGGCACAGAAGGTGCCGCTCCGGCCACCTCCGTTCCTGGTGGGACAAACACACGTGTCAGTGGTGAGAAGATGGCATCAGTGCATCTTAGTGCTCCCACAAACTCCCCCTTTCTCCATCCATCCTTGCATTGCAGGAGGTGTCTCAGAGCAGGGGCTCACACCCCAGAATCCTCCCAAACTGGGGGACCTGAACCAGACCCACGTGGTGGCAGGAGCTGTGATCCTGCCCTCTGGCCCTCACAAGAGCTGCAACAGAGCATGAAAACACCTTTTTGGACCATCAGGGCTGGATCTTGGACTTCTGGGCTCAGTTGCCAGCCCTGCCATGGACCAACTCCTTGTGTGACCTTTGAGAAGCCACTGTGTCCCTCTACCACCCTCTCCCCGTCTGCAGGGTGCCTCTGGGCTGATGACCTGTGGGGTAGTGCAGGCTGGAGGAACCATCCCACATTCCATCCCTCCATCCCAGGCTGAAACCATCCCACACCACCACATCTGATCCTGGGCAGCAAAAGGGGAATGGGGAGAGGAAGAGAGAACATGATGCTAATGTTTTACAAAGCATGTTCTCAAACTCTCCTTCAGCTAATGAAGACAGACGAGGCTGTAACTGATTCCTGATTAAAGGCTTGCCTGCTGCCTCCCCCCATCTGTGAACGTGCCAGGTCCCATCTGAGGAGAGCACGCACAGGTCTTTGAGTGAGCACCCATCTCATGGAGGACAATTGACATGGTGACCATGAGGTGCCTCACATTGTGAGTAGCACCATCTGGGGACAAAGTCACCCTGGTGAGAGCTGTTTAGAGGCTCTCCAGGCAGAACTGTGGACACACAAGCTGGTGGCATCTCCCCAGAACCAGAACCTGCTCTCCTCCAGCTGACACTCACAGGCAGTGCACCACAGTCCTGCCATCGCCGCTTTCCTTCTGCCACCTCTCCACTTGGGCCAGGAGGTGCAGGAAGGACTTCTTGGAGTCTGGGGTGTCTCGATACGCCGACCACCGCAGGTACTGGAAATGCCGGACCATGAGGTGCCCCTCCTGCAACTAGAAAAGCAAACCTCATCAGCTTGAACCCATGGGCTGCCCTCCTTTGTCACCAGGGGAGGTTTGATTGAGGGCAAGAGGGGGCTGCCAGACATTAATAGTAAAAGAAAAGAAGAAAACCCCTTTCCTGGTACTTTAAGAGGGACAGTTCAGCATCTCCTCCACAGCTCACACTGGCACCACTACCCCAACCGCCTGCAGGAAGCTCCACTGACATGGTTTGTCCTAACTCACAGCATCTCAGGCTGACTCTATCTCCCAAAACCTGCTACCAGACCCCTGAGCCTCTCCAAGGCTTCTCCATCACATCCTTGTCTCACACGCGGAAGGTCCCAAGGGATGTGTTTTTGTTGTGTTTGCTGTGAACCAGGAGGCTGATGAGAAGCTGCCACCCACAGAGGAGGAGAGCGGTGGAAGAACGCCTTAATACCCTGGTAATCTGGTTAGTGTTGAAACCTAATCTGGTTAGCAGGCTCCAGGAGGAGGATTACATCCACACAGCTAAACCAGGCCAGGAGTTAGCAGGCAGATGCATTTGCTCAGAATCACAGAATCCCCAACTGGTTTGGGTTGAAGGGAGCTTAAAGCTCCTCCAACTCCAACCCCCTGCCATGGGCAGGGACACCTTCCACTAGAGCAGGTTGCTCCAAGCCCCTGTGTCCAACCTGGCCTTGAACACTGCCAGGGATGAAGAAGTACTCGGAGCATCAGGTGTACCTGATGGGATGAAAACATGGGTCACACACTCCAGCAGCTTCTTGGCACTTGGTCGTACACATTCAAGCGCACATTGGAGGAGAAAGGGGGCATCAGACACAGATGGGGATCTTCAGCTCCTGGAAGGCTCCATCCACCCAGTTTCAGATGCCTGATGAGGGGTGAGCACCAGACCATCTCCAACCAGCAGGACTGGGTATTCCTGAGGCTCTACAGGGAGCCCCAGGCTGGGGAGTGGGTGTTGGGGGCATTTGGTGCCCCTCCAACCAGCACACCCCAAATACACAGGGGCTCTTCTGACCCTTTGGGAGCTCCCACGTGGGTCAGCGACGTGGCCAGGATGGGTTGACCTCCCCGGGCTCCAGTCTGTGCTTCCAGCTGGAAGCCAGAAAGGCAGAGGGGGCAGATGATGCAAATAAGTGGAGTTAAACCAGGAGCAAACTCCTCTGACAGCCCAGGAAGGAACGCTTTGGGATCCGTTCTGAAGCTCAGGTGAAAGCCCTGTCTGGCTCTGGAGGACTCATGACACCCCCAACTCCCGGTTCCCCTCCAGCCAAGGCTTGGCAAGAAGCAGCTCCATGCATTTACCAGCACTCCTCCAGTGATCTGCTCCCTGAGGAAATCTCTCCTTAGATCCAAAGATTTCAATCACGCTGCATTTTAATTGAACATGGAGCACATTCTACCACCTGAGAGCAAAGCAAGTGCTGAAGGATTTTGTGCTAACACCCAGCAATGCCAGATGCTCCCAGTAGTGAACCAGACCCCTCTTTGTGATAAGAGCCCAAATAATCAGGATTTATCTCCTATGACCCCAGCTCCCTTCCCAGCCAGGCCATCAGCCAAGCCACATGCTCCCTCCCAAGCTCCCTAATTCCCATCTGGCCAGTGACCTCCACTGGGGAATTGTCCTTAGCCTCTTGGCAAACCTCAGGAGATTTAAAGCCTCAACGAAGCCACCTCTTCATGGGGCACCTGGGCACACACAGACACACACGACCCACACACAGCCCCATGGAACCAGAGGAGAGACCCTCACCCGTGTGATGTTCTGGACTCGGAAGAGACGGGACACGATATCCTCGTCCGCTGCTCCAGAGACGTACTCCACCTCCATCGGGCCGTACTGCTGGAGCCCTGGCTCAGGCCAGTACTGCAAACAAGGCTGTGGAGAGAAGTCCAGCTCACCATGACCAGGAACATGTACTGGGACACAGGGAATCACAGACTGGTTTGGGTTGGAAAGGACTTGAAGATCATCCACTTCCAACCCCCCTGCCATGGGCAGGGACACCTCACACTAGAGCGTGTCACCCAAGGCTCCGTCCAAGTGGCCTTGAACATTGCCAGGGAAAGGACATCGTGGATTACAGGCGTCATTGAGTGGACCAGAGTAGTTGGTGCTGGACACCAAGAGGGGCTGCTGGTACCAGGGGTAGCCCCATGATGGGATGCTGGACCCTCACACAGGACCCATGTCGCACTGATGGACAGAGGATCCCTCACCTTGTGGAGGGATCAAAGCGGAAAGGTCAAGGCCACCCCCAACATCCACAAAGCCCTCTCCCCACTACACAAATGCAACATCTGGTGCTCCTGGAGATGGACTTTGCTGGTCCAGGAGGATGCAGGAGGGGCCCTGCCTCAGCCCCAGCAAGGACAGGCCTGATCCTGCACAATGATGGAGCAGGGCTTGGTTGCTGCAAGTCTGCTCTCAAACCCCACTGGCTTTAGAAGCTGCTCTTCCATCATCAGCAACAACAATATGGGGTAACAGTCCCCCTCGCCCCATGGTCGCAACATCCCATCAAGTCAAAGCAACCCCAGGAAAGGGTTGGGGAGCAATTCCTGCTCCCCCTCCACATGTCCACCATGGCACTGATGGATGACTCGGTCCGAGGGTCACGGACGAGATTGTTTTCACACTGTGACAGCTGAGAAACCAGCATCGACATGGAATATATGATGTTTGTCACCTCACTTTAACAGGGCATTTAGCATCTCGGGTCACCTAACGGCTTGGGCCTAACTGCATGGCAAATGGCTTTCAGAAATAATTGGTTGTTAATAGGGGCTATAAATCTCCAGGATCTCAAAGCCTTCTGGACTCACAACTATAATGTGGATATTAAAACTTCCCTCGGCAACATGTAGCTCAAGTGAGGGATATACCCTCCAAGTCACCTTTCGGAGCTGCCTGCTGTAAAGGTTGATTTATTACCTGTTGCTCCTAAACTGGTAAACATTTAAGATCCAGCTAAATATTGTAACACAGACATCCCTGAGGAATAGACGTCCGGAGAGTGAGGCAGGGCTGAATAATGATGAAAAATGGCAGAGTTCCCCCTGCACGGTGCCAGGGGACAATGGCCACAGCAGGGAACTGGGAGCTGGGGGAGGATGGCACAAGAACGGCAGCTCCTGAGAGGCTGAAGGGCGTTTCTGGACCATGGAATGAAGGAAGAGGTTGAGAGAGGGAAATGAAATCAATCTTGCTGCCTCCTTCCCTGCCACGGTCCACTACAGCTGGGTTCAGTGGAGCTGATGTTTGTGCTGCAGACAGGAGGTGCTGGATGGAGACAGGAGGACGGTGGCACTGCAGCAGGGCTGGGTTTCCAAGGGGCACTTGGCCCGCAGCGGCTCATCAAGTGCTCTGGGACAAAGACCATCAGCCCCACAGGCTTAGGAACATTCATCTGATCAACTGGTCCCTTACAAGTTTACTGCCCACACAAGTCACTGTGCCCACAGCTGCGGTAGCTCTGACTCAGAAGAGCAGGTTGAGAGCTTGACAAAAGGTGAGAGCACATCACTGCGTGTCCTGGACTGGGGTCTAAGGGTTCTATCTCAAAGAAAAGCAGAGGAACCCACACAAAGACCCTTTGGAGCACACGGCATTACCTCAGCAGGGAAGGACGCGTGGGTACCCTCCATAACTCTGCATGTATCCTGTATATGTATATATCTAAGTAAGTGACAGCACATTTATTGTATTTACACACGAGTCGGCAGTGGTGCTGCATCCATCCGCGTCCCTGCGACAAGTGGTACAACTGCTGGTTTGGGTCATTTACATCAAATATGTGATCTCGACTCATAAAATAAGCCAGCTAATGAAGTCTTATTCAGACATCCATTAAGAGTCTATAATGCTAATTTTATGTAGAAAGCCAGTAAGTTTCCTCATTGAATTAACATTACAGACCTGTAACGGGCTTTTATATCTGCTCTGGTGGCAGCAAGAGCACTCCAGGCATTGCCCTGGGAAGCAGTGCATCCGGAGAACAAAGCAAGGCTAAGCATGGTCCACCACTCCGAGCTCCTGTCCGCTCTCCCCTGGGTGACAGGGGACACCTCCCTTCCAGTCTGGCAGATCCCACCACGCTGTAAATCCCACGGGACAGTTGCTTTGCAGCAGGCTGGTTTATACAGCAGCATTCACAAGCCACCTGTGCCCTTGGAAGAGAAAAGCTGGAAATCCCTTGTGCCTCCATTTCCCCTTTGTAAAAAAAGAGGCTAAAACTCAGCTCTTTACAACGACAAGGTTATACTTGTTAACTTTGTGTCTCCCTGGGGCATCCACAAAGATCATGGTACAATAAAGCAACTCCAACAACGAAGCCAGGTTGGTTTGCTGCTGAGCGCATCTTTAGCCCTGTGCTTCCAGGGGGTAAAATCCTGGGTGCTGCAGCCAGTCCCACCTCCCTTTGCAGAGGAGAAGGAGCGAAGTAGGGGCTGCAGCGCCGCAGGGGCAATGGGGACGGAGCAGGACAAGGCCAGCACTCACCCAGGCGGAGTTGGACTGGTTGAGCTGGTTGAGCATGACGATGGAGGTGCAGCCGTAGTCGTACACCAGCCGCCAGAAGTCGGTGGTGGTGTTCTGCAGCGGGTGCAGGGTGACGATGAAGGCAGCGCTCTTGGTGTAGCTCTGCAACGAGGGAAGAGGAGCACCATTAAGGACGTGGCAGTGGTGCTGAAGCCACTCCAAAAAGCCAACGCAACCAGAAGATGAGTGGCACCAAAGCCACCTTTGAGCAGAGCTGGCCTCCTTGGCGCAGCCTTGGTCCCTCCAAGCCTCGGTGCTGGGGAGATGCTGTAAAACCAGGTCAGAGTGATGCCTGCCCTTGGTCAGGGCGAGAATTTTCTGCTCTCTTCCATAGTTATTTGTGCAAAGATGTCACCTCTGAGCCAAGAACAAGCAGAAGTGGTGGCTGCCGGGTGGCCCCAGCCCTGAGCTCTGCACCCTGGCTCTGGATTACAGCATCACCCATGGCATCACCCCCAACCACAGCGCCCCAGCGCTGCCGGGCACTGACAGCAGCAGAGAGACAACCACTGCCCTGGGCTCAATGTATTTAGGAGGAAGAAAAGGAAACCCTCAAACCAAAGGCCCCCAGAGACTGCAATAAGGAGGAAGGGTGAAATACATCACTACCATAGAATATCATGGAACGGTTTGGGTTGGAGGGACCCTAAAGATCATCCAGTTCCACCTCCCTGCCATAGGCAGGGACACCAATTACTGCACTTCTTCATGCTTTGAGCAGGATTTGTCCCCCCGGTCATCCAGACACCAGCTTGCCAAAGGACAGGGAGCCCACAGCCAAGCTCAACACCGCATCTCTCAGGCTTTTACATTAACACACTTCAGCTTGAGTCTCTTCAGATACAGGAAGAGAGCAGTGAATGTCCGTGCCTGTGAATCACACAGCTCCCTCCTAATGGGGAGCGCTCCGGCTGCTGCAAAACCTCCTCATTCAGCTCCTGGAAATGCCTTTACAAACCCTTTCCCCAGCCCTGGCCACGGGGCAGCAGCAACACCCCTGCTCTTGGTGAGAGCTTTCTACCCACGAGGAAGGTGATGAGAACAGGGGGTGAGGGAGGTTTCCTCAGGTGCTGACCAGGCCTGATGCTGAGCAGCACAGACCCATCTAGTCTGACAGACTGACTGACGGAGCACTTCAAGAAAATGGGACTTTTTAGTGCTTTTTTTCCCCCCAAAGAGGGAAGAGTTTTATCCCCACAGTGAGAATTTATTCCAAGGGGCTTTTTCTGCCTATAAACTCAGTATTACTCTCTGACCCTGCCACAGAGGGTCAGTGGGGTAGAAAACCAGAATGGATATGCAAACACCAAGCAAGCTGAAAACAAAGCTCCCATCCCATGGTAGGCAAAGCCTGCAGCCCAGCGGGTGCTGCTCCTCAGGCTTTACAAACTGCTTTCTGCTGTGAGAGCAGGTCTGAGGGAGATGAGCTCTGCACAAAGATGCAGTGTGATAAATCACCCATGGGGTGAAGAGCTGGTGCCAGGGCTCAGCTGTGACCAGGAGGGCTCGGGGAAGGTGCAGTGGGGCTCAGCGCTGCCTGTACAAAGCACCCCAGCTCGTTTCAAGGAGAGAAAAGTGGCTTTGGTGATAAATGGCCCATGTGTGGGCTCGGAGCCTGCAGCATCCTCTCTGGTCTGCTTTGTGGTTGTCAGCAGGTAGGAAATTGCTTTGCCATCACGGATGTCCTTTCTGACTGCACCAGGGGGATGCATCAGGGCTTTGGGAGCAGTTCAGAGCCCCCTAATTGCACCAGGAGGATGGGCAGGAGGATGCACGGCAGGGTGCTGGCAGCACACGGAACTCAGTGCTACCAACGCCTTCCAGAGCTTCCTCTCCCTCCTGTGTTCCATTCTCACTGCAAAATAACTGAAGCCCCTTTGTTAGCAGCTCGCAAGAGCAGGTGAAAAGCTCTTTCAAGACAAGCGAAATGCTGCTACATAAAAGAAGGGGAGAAGGACCCCACAGTGTTGGTCAACACAGCTGCCCACGTGCCCTTGTGCAAAACGAGGCAGTAAATTCACACTAAGTGAGGTTTTGCAGTGAAAAGCTGCCCAAAACAACCCCAACGGGCCCCTTCCCTCCCCGCAGCACACTCACATCAGTTAAGGCCGCGTTGATGTAGTTGTTGCTGTCTCCATCCACGGAGATGAGGAAGGGAAGGCATCGGTCGGGCGGCAGGACGTCCATGCTGCGGTTCCTCTCCCGGTTGCGGGGCAGGAGGGCGATGCTGCACTCCTCCACGTCCAGGTGGGGAGTCACCGAGTTCAGGGTCTGCGGGTACACGTGGTCCCTGAGCTCTGCTCCTGTCTGCAGCAGGGCTAAAACCCCTGCCCACTGCTGGTCCCGGTGGCAGCGGGCACCAGGAGGATGAGGAGCAATGGGGTGTTGAGGAGGTGTTGGGGCTGCTCACCTGAAACTCCTCCCGCAGCTGTGAGGAGTTGCTTTGAGGCTCTATCCTCACCATCTCCTTGTAGGTGGGTTTGAACTCGCTGGCAGGGATGCTGGTCTCCCCACACAAGCAGGCTTCTAGGATGGCGTCGTGAATGAAGACGTACTGCTCCTTTGGGGGGGAGGCAGGAAAAGGGAGAGGGATGAGACCCCGCAACTGGCTGGTGACACCAGCCCCATGGCTGGCCATTCCATCCGCTCACCTCCGTCTGTATCATGTTGATCCTCCGTGAGCACAAGGTCTTCACGCAGTTGTAGATGTCCACAACACCCTCACACTCGGCCATGTCCAACATAACATCCAGGACGATGTAGCAGCCAGTTCTCCCTGTGCCAGCACTGGGGATGGAGGAGGAAAACACAGCAAGCACATTCCCATCTGCGCAGCATCCACATGCAGCTTGAGACACTGGCGGGCACGGAGCAAGGTCTGTGTGGGTCTGGCCAGGGCTGCCAGGACCTCACACCCCTTCCTAAGCACAGCCCAGTTTTGCCTTAAACCCCTCACCCAACACACCACTGTGTGTGTGACGGTCAGGATGTGGGGGGCAGAGGATGGGCATCCATGTCTAAGCTTCATTTTTACTCTAAGGCAGCAAAAACCATGGGGTTTGCAACAAAACCATCTGAGTGCCAACAGTCCTGCGGGATCCCATCCCAAGAGGGCTGAGAAGGATGCTCAGCTCCAAGCCCTGAGAGTGCCCTGGCATTGAATGGGTCTGAATTTCCCCACCCTCAGGTTAAGGATGAGCCCAGCAGGATGTTCAGAGCAGCAACAATATCCCATATCCTGGCATGGTTGGACTCACAGCCAAAGAGCTACTGATGCTGCAACTCCCCAGTGACATGTTGGGAACAGAACTGCTCCCCCTGCTCCTTTCCTACAAAGTCTTTTCCAATGAAATCCTAATTTCTGGGGCTGATGAATCACTCGTGGTGATTATCAATGATTACAGGCTAGGGGCACTAATCACACTCGCTGTGGCTGGTGAATGAATACTGATGAGGCAGTTGACAAGGAGAAATCAAATAAAAGAAATATAAAATACCCTCCCACTCATCAGCTCCTCCTTGTTTGCCCAGCAGAGGAAGAACCATTAACCCCCGCCTGCTCAGGGCACAGGAAGCCACTGCTGCTGCTCAGATGGGCCACTGGTGTCCTCACAGCTCCATTGTCCCAGTGGGTACCCTGCTGTCCTCTCCCCACTTCTCCCTTCAGACCCAACGTCCAGACCAGCAGCACCAGTCAAGCTGCCTGTGAGACCCTCACCCACAGGGACAGAGCTGTGCCATCAGTAACGGGTGCTGGGCAGTGAGGGACATCCAACCCAGGGCCCTCCCTGCCCCAGCCTTCCCTTGCTGTAACCCCATTTATGTATTTTCATAGACTGGTTTGGGTTGAAGGGACCTTAAAGCTCCTCCAGCTCCAACCCCTGCCCCGGGCCGGGACACCTTCCACTAGAGCAGGTTGCTCCAAGCCCCTGTGTCCTTGAACACTGCCAGGGATGGGGCAGCCACAGCTTCTCTGGGCAACTTCTGAACCCTGCTCAATATTTTAGCATCATTCAGAGCCAGAAGCTGAGCACCCACCTAAGACACAGCGTGATCCCTGACAGGACCATCCATACCCCCCTAAAACCCTCTCCCAGACCCCCAAAGCTGGCTCTGCCCCACAGGTACCTGCAGTGGAGGACGATGGGGCCCGCGTTGGGCGGGGGGGATGTATTTATCGGGCGGTGGGGATGCCTTCACCCTGCGGATGAAGGCCAGCAGCCCCGTGGCGTGGTAGGGGACACCATGCTCAGGCCATGATGTGAAGTGGAACTGCTTCACCTCATGCCGGGCCGAGTAGCCCCGCTGCAAGGGAAGGGTGAGATGGAGTGAGGAGGTTCAGGGAGGGAAATCCACCCAAAAGCATGTAATTTCATCATGGTCCATCAGCTGAGATGGACCAAACAACCACTTCAGCAGACCCACAGCTCCCTCCTCTTTGGCTGTAAGAGGGTTAAAAACCAGCCAAAGAGGAAGAGGAGGCTGCCACAGGTCTCATTTTATCAGCACCTTCGCTACCTGCCCTATAACTAGACTAATATCACATTCCCGTAGATTAAGGGGTAAATCCCACCAGTTCCATCCCCAGGTACCACACTGGAGAGTAACGGGCACATAACAAAAAAAAAGCATCCTTTACCCCTCCCACAATTACACGGTGCTCACATGGAAATTAAACACAACCCAAACCAAAGCAGGGCTGAGCCGCTCACCCCAGTGCAGGTCACAGAGCAGGGGAAAACACAAAGGGAAGGAGCTACCGGTATCCCCAGGGTTCAGAAGTTGCACCTCAACCAAGGGCAAAAGCCCCACCTTGGGGTAATAAACAGGGTATTGGCAAATGCCAATCTAGTGATGGGTAGAGATGGCCAAGGTGGTCAGTGAGGGCAGGAGCAGGTCCGTACCCTCTCGAGAGCAAAGGTGCGGACGGCGTACTCAGCCAACGTCTCCGACTTCACCAGCGTGATCTTGATGTCCCCGTACATCTCGGTGTCATCCGGCCAGTATTTGGAGCATTTCACCTGCAAGGAGAGGACACGATGGGGGTTTGGCTCTGCAGAGGAGGCTTCTGGCAGAGCTGGAGTCCGGAGGGAGCGGGATGGGATGTGGTCCTTACCCGGCCCACCTCCACCAGCTTGGTTATCATCACGATGCTGGAACAGTGCTCCTGCCACACCATGCGCCAGAAGTCGTACACCATCTCCTGCTTGGGGCCTGCGGGATGGAGGAAGGCCACCAGTGATGATCAGGCAGCACCAGCAGGACCTGGACCTGGCAGCACCACGAGGCCACCACGTTTCTCCTCCTGCCTCCACAGCACTAACACCTCAAACTGTTTTATTCACCCTTGTCCTCCAGGGATGTGCAGTGCCATGGGGGCAGCAGGAGGGGTGGGAGCTGCTCCACATTTCAACCATCCCATTTGGCCTCAAATTGGTCCATTCCCTCCCCTTATTGACCATGGAAGGTTAAATCCCACTCGGAATGAAACCCAGCTTCTAAATCAGGAGCTGCTGAGCAAGCAGCGTGAGGATGGAGGGAGCAACTCACCTTGTGTGGCTATGAAGTGGTTGGACCTGTGGTAGCCCTGCAAGGGAAGCAGAGACGTCAGTCCCAAGCTGGGGGAACACTGGGGTACTCAAGTGCTGGGACACAGCCCTGGAAGACATTTCCCAGTCACCCAATTGGTAGCAACTCCCCACGTCCTCACCACCAGCACAGTGCTACCCAGCACTGCAGCAGGAGGAGGCCCAGCAGCCACCATGCACCTCCTGCATCAATGAAAGGCTCACATAGAGCCCAACCCTCATCCGTGTCTGCACCACAGTCCCCAGCAGCATGCTGTGGGCAGTCCCGGCATCCACCAGCTTTATCCCAGCTCCGGCTACCACCAGCATCACTGCCAAGCAGGATAACACTACCACAAGAGCCCTGTTACTGATATCCCATCCCACAGCAGCCTCATGGTGCTGAGTGATGGCCCCGCTTCCTTCCTTCATCCCAGCTGCTTGCTGGGGCCATTCCCAACTCTTAACAGGGATGTGCCAGCCCAAGATGTGCATCCCAGTGAGGCCACTACTAAAGGAACCAGGGACCCAGCGTCCCACACGTTGGCCATGGGGCCAGCAGAGTTAAACTACATCATACACATGGAGGCAACGGTGGCTTCTTGGGCTCTGCTCTTCACCACCCCATGGAGGATATGCCATGGAGACCTCGCTTTCACCTTCCCTGGACCAGCCTGCTTCTCCCTAATTCTATTTAGCACCACACTCCCCAGTATGATGCCTGGGAAGAGATGGGAGCAGAGAGAAAGAAGAAGAGGGAAACCATCTACTTACTTCTCGGTTAATCCGAATCTTAACGATCCCGTTGGGACACAGGTTCGAGAGAGAAAAAGATCAGAGGCAGAGACATTAGTGAGGCACAGAACAAGAGACAGGTTAGAGCGGGTCATGGAGAGCCACAGGAGAGAAAGGACACATGGGGACAGGCACTGGGATGCTGCTCGGGCACATGGAACCCATCACGGTGGCATCAGGCCAGCGCTGACACACTGTGTCCTCTGTGCAGGAGGGAAGAGTGGGATTTGCTGCAGCTTCCATGAGATGCTCAAGCCTGTGCCCAACAGACTCCTCCTGCACCTCCCCATATCTCCGCATTGCAGGAGGTGACAGGAACATTGCTCCTGGAGGACATCACTCTTGGAGGACACAAGGGCTGAGCTCTGCCCTGACTCACATGCACTGACAGGATCAGGAGGCATTCCCAAGCTGCTCATTTGGCTCCCTCAACCTCTGCATCCTCCACCCATGGAGGATGGAGATCCATGGCCACAAAAGCAGGCAAGGGAAGAGAGGATGGAGCAGGGGAAGAGAGAGGGAATGAGGAAAGAAGGACAGAGCAGAGCAGAGCAGGGAGACACGCAGCAAAGCAGAAACTGCTGATGAACACAAATAGATCAGGCAGGTTCTTCATGGTGCATCTCAAGGATGCACAGATCAGCCCATCCTGAGCTCCTCCAAATGCTCCTGGACAGACCCTGGCAGACCACAGGGTCCATATGAAGCTCCTATTCCAGCCCAGACCCCCCAGAGACAGGCACCATCCCTACTTACATCGATGTAGTTGGCATTGATGTAGTCGGAGTTGGGATCACCCAGCAGCGGGTGCAGCTTCACCCGGTGACGGTCATCTGCAGAACAAGGGGAGAAGGGACTATCAGCACCCAGGGCCTGTGAGCATGGGGACAGCGTGTCACCCATGGGGCCCAGGGCTTGCACCAGAGCTTGTGGAGCTTGTTGTCTCCATCCCTGCAGGGTCATCACCAGAGATTCACACAGAATCATAGAATCAAACAGGTTGAAAAGACCTTTAAGATCATCAAGTCCAACCATTGCCCAGCACTGCCAAGGCCACCACTAACCCCTGGCACTAAATACAGAAGGGAGCAAGGTGGCTGTGCCACACTGACTGGAGAGAGCTGGTGAGGAGCATCCTGTCTCCAGTGGGGTCAAGTCTGTTTGGGGTGTCTAAGTCTTTGCTAAAGGCACTCACATGTCGACACGTGATCCTGTCTCCCTTTGGTCTTGTCTTTCTTCTTCGAAGCATCCCAGCCTTCAAAGAAGCTCTGTAAGGAAACAATGGCCATCACAACCCAAGGGCAAGATTGCGGGGTCCCCT
Organism: Nestor notabilis; assembly: GCF_000696875.1. NCBI lineage: Eukaryota > Metazoa > Chordata > Aves > Psittaciformes > Psittacidae > Nestor > Nestor notabilis. Next base: position 32,218 of record NW_009916467.1, on the reverse strand, counting down.
TCCCAGCTCCAAACCTCACTGGGGAGCAGGATAGAGAGGATGGCCCCTCCATCCCACCACCTGGGTCCTGCAGCCCCAGCCCCAGCTCCATAGCATGCTCTGCCAGCTACACGCTTCTGTTGCATCCACAAAATGTCCCATTTTCCAGCAAATTATACAGTGCCTGGGTGTTTTTTCCCCAGGGTTGGTTTGGTTTTTTCTTCCACCTCCCCAGCCCCTTTCGCTCCCCAGCACAGAATAGGTTTCTGTGTAATAACAGTAACATTCCTATATTGGTGTAAGAGGAGGAAAGTGGAAGGAAATTACATGTTTTCTCCCCTCCCATAATATCTGAGTGCTTTCAAATGACTAGTTCCAAGAACATACAGGAGCTTTTCAAGGAGCACTAATGATTATCGCAAGCCCTGGTTTGTCCAATACATGAAAGGGGAGAGAAGAAAAAGAACAAGCTCGTGCGCTTGAAAGAGCCAAGCATTAAACAGTAATTTCATTGGGAAATTTCAATTGCCAGACCTGTGGGACACCAAAGAGTGGGGAAATCAACCCCACCGCGTGCGCTGCGGCGCAGGAGCGGGAATAGCGCGTTCCGTTACACACGCTCTAGGCCAGGGAGATGGGGTGGACACAGTGCAGCCAACAACCACCCTCTCCCATGTCCTGTCATAGAGTCACAGACTGGTTTGGGTTGAAGGAACCTTAAAGTTCCAACCTGCTGCCACGGGCAGGGACACCTTCCACTAGAGCAGGTTGCTCCAAGCCCCTGGGTCCAAGCTGGCCTTGAACACTGCCAGGGATGGGGCAGCCACAGCTTCTCTGGGCACCCTGTGCCAGCGCCTCAGCACCCTCACAGGGAAGAGCTTCTGCCTCAGAGCTCATCTTAATCTCCCCTCCCAGTATAAAACCATCTCCCCTTGTGCTAAAGCCATTCCCCGTTCTCCACAAGAGCTGCCAGATTGCAGAGAATTTGCCTGTCCTAGGCTGTGGCCATGCTTATCACAGGACAAGTGTGTTGGAGAGCAGAACATGGCATCGTGGTGCCCAGCAGGACATGAGGAAGGGAGAAGCATCCCCAGCCCTTGCAGGAGAGGCAGGATGATGCACTGCAGGCAGGAGGTGTGGGCTGGCAGGGCTGGTTTGGCTCATCTCGGGGACCTGTTCAAGCTGTTGATTAAATCCTGAGCTGCCAGGAGCAGGGATCTGATCCAGACCCAGGGACACGCCATGTGCTGGTAATACCTGCCCAGAGAGCTGTGAGCTCCCGCTCCTGCTGTCCGGAGCGCTGCAGCTCCGAGTGTGGAGCATCTTCTCCTTGCACACAGGTCCTACCTGTGCCACCTTGTCCATCCCACCTCCTGTCTTGCCCAAGACACCCACACAAGGTGCTCTCACCTCGTACTCCTGCTTGAAGCCGTAGCCTTCTGCCGTCTTCATCTGGTTGATATGCTGGAGGAGATCCGCCACCCGCACGGCGGGATGGAGCTGCCCGGTGTGATACGGGGACCCCTTGCGACCGCACTGGCGGCGGGGGGAGCCCCCCAGCAGGCTGCTGGACTCATTGACCACGCTGCTGCGCTGATCACCTGCAGAACAGGATGGAGAACCAGGGGCCATCAGGGAAGCAAAGCCTTGGACCACATCCCCATCACCTCCTCGCACCCACAGAGGGATGAGAGGACACCTGGAGATGTTGGTGCTGCAGCCAGTCTCTCAGTGGGGACCACAAGCAGACCCCCTTCTGTGCTCTCTGCAGCTCATCCTACACCACAAGCTGAAAATGTCCATTACAGCCTCTGAGGACCACAGCAGATCTCTTAGAAACCAGATCTTTCTGGGGTTAATAAGCTTATTTCCCATCGACTGAGGCAATTAACTCCCATGCAGACAAGTAAGAGCTATGTGCCCAAATACTCACACCAAGTCCTGACTTGAACAATCACGTTGCCAAAGTCTCCAGCCCAACTTAACAGGTAATTTTCCTCACTGCTAGAAATCGGCGCCTTATTCCCAGCACTGACACAAAGGGAGCTGCTGTTTAACGGGGAGGTTTATGCGGTGTTTACCTGGCTTATGCCTTTGCTGTGTAATTACCAGCAGAACCAGACTAAGACCTCACTTGTCAGGGCAAGGTCCCACACAGGATCCCGAAATCTGGGTCTGCACAAAACCTGCTGCTCTCCGCTGCTGCCAAGAGATGTGGCGGGCACGGATCCCACAGCACCCAGCCTGGAATGCCATCCACACGCTGCTGGGAAGCAGCTTTGCAAGACGGTGCATCCCGGATGTGGTTTCCCCTAACAACACTTCTAAAAACCACCCTTGCGAGCCATCTCGCCCACAGATCTCCCAGATTTGGGGTTTTTTGGTCTGCTCAAATGCCAGGAGCAGCCCCTCACCCCTGCCTGCACTCCCATGCAATGTGGGTGCACCAGGGGTGCAGGCACATACACACAGCAGGGCCTCTATCAGGCATCGCAGCCCCAGAGGAGATGATGCTCCAACCTTTGCAACCAGAAACATCTCCCACCCAAGGTGCCACCACTCGGCTGAGCCAACAGGACCACACGGGAGGGCCATGCTGTACCCTGTGGCACAGCTGATGGGCTCACCACCTACTGGGTTTAATGAGAAATTAAGTGCAGGTGTTCCCAAGGTGCCAACAGCTCCACATGCTGAGGACCTGCTCAGGTGTCCACAAGGATGAGGGACTTCTTTGAATGCAAAGAACCTGAGGCATGGCGGGGAACTGCCCCCAGCCATGGAGCACCCCATTCATTCACCTTCATTAATTAATGATGCCACAGCAGAGCCTGAGCTCCCCAAATCTCCTCCTCCACCCTCTACCAAGCAGAGGGATGAGGAGCAGCCAGCAGCAAAGCAAGGGAGAGGGTGGGGGGAGAAGAATCCAGCCCCAAAGCCCCCTTCCTTAAAGAATTTGAGGAGCAGCATCCCCAGCTCAGCCCCCTGAGAGGCTTTGAGTGTTTGGAGGACAGTAACTGGAAAATAATACACCTAGATGTATTAAGAGGAGGCAAAGTTTGCCCTCTGGGCTTCTATTATCCACGATACAATGCCGGGAAGTGTATTAATCCCGCAGTCGGCAGAGAAGAGCCGTGTGCGTAAGCAGCATCTTGAGGTTACTGTAACAGATGTTATTAGCATATGGTTGAAACTGGGGCATTCAAGGAGTTATTTTACAACTAAATCAGCACGGAGATGCATCCTCCAGTGGGTGTTAAATGATCAGTCTCCCTCTGATGTGAATGTGGTGCCTCGTTAACCCTTCAAAGCCCAGCAGAACACGGAGCAGAGCCACACCACGTCGTGGTGGGTGAAGGCTGGTGCAAAGCTGGTTCACCCAGCTTCAACCCCTCCCAGCCGCAAGCTCAGATCTCTGCTTTGAGAGGGCAAGATGCAGAGACCCAGCTCGAGCCACCCACAAGCGGTGGATGATGATAAAAGCTACTATAGACACTGATAAGATTGATGTCCTGGGAGGTCTAGGCAGGGCAGGGAGAAGCCTGCAACACGCCACACACATCACGCTAAAATAGGTGCAATACCCGCTACTGATCGTTGGACAAACACTTCAGGTGTTACTGGGATATTTAGGGATTATAGGGATGGGAGCGGGGTGGGGGGGAGATGCTGCAGTTCCCGGTCCTTACCTCGGTTGCTGTAGTTGTGGGTGTCCATGAAAGAGAGCCCCAGGCGCTCGTCCTCCTGCAGCGTGCTCTGGTCAGTGAAGCTCCTGTCGATGGCACTCATCATGTGGGTCTTCTCGTGGCGGTAGTTAATGGTGGCTTTGGTCATGTTGACGGGTTTTCTGCAGGAGGCAAAGAGGAGGAAGGGGGAAGAAGCACACAATAAGCAGGACTGACCCCATGGTGCTATGAGATCCCCTCCCAAAGCTACTGGGCTTGGGTTATTTCAGGGAGCAGGATGGAGTATTCCACCAGCAGTCACCACACTGGTATTCTGGTGCCCCAAGCTGGTTGTAGCCCCATACAGAGCATCCCTCACTGGCTGCAGCAACTCCAGCTGCTCATCCTCAACATCCCCTCCCCAATATCACCTAGATCTTAGGCAGAAGCTCTTCCCTGGGAGGGTGCTGAGGCGCTGGCACAGGGTGCCCAGAGAAGCTGTGGCTGCCCCATCCCCGGCAGTGTTCAAGGCCAGGTTGGACAGAGGGGCTTGGAGCAACCTGCTCTAGTGGAAGGTGTCCCTGCCCATGGCAGGGGTTGGAGCTGGAGGAGCTTTAAGGTCCCTTCCAACTCGAACCACTTCATGCTTCTAAAACCATGCCAGGGGGCCAAATCCATCCCAAGGCATAGGCTGAACCCCCTTGACCGCATGTGTGCTCAGCACCTACCAGGGAGGCTTTTCACCCCTGTGCAAGGTCCCCATTAGGCACCTAATGAAGATGCTGGAAAAGCCCAGGAGCTCTCACTAGAACAGAACCTCACATCCAAATTCCAGACATTTAGGTAAAACCAACCCAAACTGATTGAATGTTTTTGAGAGGCAGCATCACACTCCCAAGAAGCCAGAGCAGGGATTAAACAAGGGGAAGGACCAAGCAGAGATCTGAGCCCATGTTGGCATCTTGGATGGGCCGGGACACCGCCAAAATCCAGAATTCAACCCGGAGTCACTGACCCTTCCCTTTCCTGCTGCCTTCAGGCTCTAACAAGCTCAGCAGCATTATTTTCCCTGAGCCAAAGAGGCTTAAAATGTACTCGGCAGAGAAAAGCACTTGTTGGAGCACCAGGGCAAGGGGGATGGCTGGGAGGAAGGGTGAAGGAGAGAGAGAATGACAATTACTTACGGGTAATAGGAATAAGAATAGTAGTTCCTCCTGGCAAGCGTGCAAATAAAGAGAACAGCAGAAATTGCATAAGCAGCTTTTCTCTGGCACAGGGAAGGGGGGTTATGGGGCAACTCGGCTGCCAGAGAATTAAATGCACCATGAAGAAACCTGGTTCCTCTTTTGCATCCATAGTTATTTACTCCGGGTAGGAGCTGGGATCCCAGCAGCACAGCCCAAGCACCTGCTCTCAGGGTGACCCCAATCACTGCGCTGGCAGTGGGGTGTCCAAAGCACCCTTGGAGCAAGGGGTTATTCCACAGTTTTTAAGACTGAACAGCAAACACGTAGGGAGCCAGTTCGGGGTCAGGCAACCCCAGTGGGAGACAGGGTCAGGATGTCACGTTTCCAGTGCACCATTTATTACCAGCGAGTGTATTCCAGGGGTGCATTTCCACTCCACCACACCAGTGTTCTTCCAACAGCAACACACTCCAGAGGAGATTTATGAGTTCATTGCAGCTTCCCAACAGCCCCAAATTCAAGGCCCTCAGCACCAGGTCTGATTTGTGGCTCTGTTTTGTCCTTCAACAGGTTCACCCTGGGGTGCTGAATCAAAGCTGCTCCTCCTCCTGCCTGCAGCACTGGTGATAGGAAGGCAGCAGCCGCACTCGTGGCTTCCTACCCACAGCATCACTCCCAAAACCACACCAGCACTGCCAGCATTTGCTCCATCAGGGACAGACCCGATGCTGCACACTCGGGAAGCATCCCAGAGCAATGGCAGGGTGCTGGGTGTAATCAGCAGTAATCCTTCCAGGGCGAACGAAGCCATAAAGAGCTTTGCAGATTTACAGGGGCTGAGGTTGTGCCCTGCTCTTTTTCTCTTCCCCCTGGCTCTTTATGTACTTTCCTCCCATCATCCCAAGCCCGACATGGAGAAGGCATTTAATTGCTGCCCTTTCTCCCCCATCCTTTCAGAGCCTCCCCCCCGGCTCAGCACCGCTTCCCAGGGCGCTGCGCCCGAATGAAAAGCAGCAGCCGCATCCCCAGTGCTCCCAGGGATGAGTGTCCCAAAAAAGCCTTGTCCTCCTCCCTCCCACCCCACTGAGCTTCCCAAGTGAAAGCCCCCATGGCCGCATGCACAACCAGGCACGCTCAGCTCCCCATGCTGGGGAGCAGGGGGATCCCATGGGGTTGGGAGAGCAGTTTGGGGGTCCCGAGGGATCATCAGCACTGGGAAAATCTCTCTTCCAGCGTGCACCCAGATTTTAACCCCTCATTTAGAGCCAGCTGGAGGCTCTTGCCAAGGGATTGGTCCCATTTCTCTGGCAGCTCAGTGGTTCCCCATTAAAACAAGCCGAGGAGGAGCTGGGATGCTCTGAGTACCTGCACCCTGGGGCACCCAGTGCAGGCAGCCACAGGAAGACCCAGTGCTGGGAGATGCTGGGTGCTCCTCTGCCATCTCAGAGAGGATCAGCAGAGGGGTGATACTGCAAATGCCTTCCCCTCCTGCCCATCTCCAGGAACACCCGCTCCATGCAAGGGAACCATACACAGCCCCCTCCCCAATCCACCCCAATGGCAGGGAACCAGCAATGCTCCCACAGATGGATCCAAGGCAGTGGGGAAGCCCAGGGACAACACCTCAGAGCAGATTAAGTCAAGTTTTGTGATTTGGGCCTGGAGGGGTGCAGGGCTGCACACCCTAGGGTCCCCATCTGCTGTTAGCAGAGGGAGAGCTGGTGGGATGGGGACAGCCAGGGCCAGTGCTGGCCCAGTGCCCCTCCGAGTCGGATCCTGACCACCAAGCAGCACAAAGCCAAGAAACAGCAGAAAAAGAGGGATCAGCATCACCACCAGTAGCTCCCAGTTAGAGCAGGGGTGGTGGTGAAGGGCTGAGCTGGGAGGAAGGGACGGATGGAGGCACCAGGTCTCCTTACCCTTTCCGAATGACGACAATGATGGCTCCCAGGAGGATAATGAGGACGATGAGGCCTCCAGCACAGATCCCCAGGATGAGGCCCATCTCCTCCGAGTGCTGCGACACCTCGAGGGGACGCTTGCTCTCTTTGCAGGCAGCTGCCAGGGGACAAGCACAGGCAGGAGGGGTCAATGCTCAGCTCCAGGTGGGGTGGCAACATCACACGGGAAAACACTATTTTTCCCATAGGATGCACATTGCTCCTTGAACACCACCAAGATGTCATGGGGCTCTGCAGTGCCACACTATGACCATGGGCAAGTCACTCTCTCTGTTTCAATGGGTGAGAAGGTCCCTTTGTGCCACCTTCCATCACACCCAACATAAGCTTGTCCATCCCTGGATTCAGCATTCAGCTCTACCAACTCCAGCCTCCCACGACCACCATAGTCATGGCATCAAGAGGAAAAACTCAGCTAAGGAAAAAGCCCAGACACCAAAGAAAGTGGGAAACCAGAGCATGGGATGGGGCTGTGACAAACCATCACATGCACCCTACCACCACCACCACTGGTAATGACACACACCAGCACGGCCCCGGCCACCAGAGCAGCCCCAGGTTCAGGTCCACAACCTCGGTGGGATCCCACCAGATGGAAAGGGAGGGCTCACCTTTGCGAGCGATCCGGACACAGTTCAGCCGGGTTTCCTATGGAGGGAAAAACAGGGATCAGTGATGGATGAGCATCCCGGCGGCTCCGCTCCGGGCCAGGCTGGTCCGTTGGTGATTTGACCCCCACATCGGTGGAGTTTGCAGGTGCTTTGTGCTGCAGCACCCACTGCTGAGCCAAAGGAGCTCCTGGGGACACGCGCACCAAGAGGTGCTGATGAATGATCTGTCCCCAGTGTCCCCTAAATCAGTGTCCACAGATTTAGCCAAGGTCACTGCTCCAGGCATAGAGGGACAGCAAAGCTCCAGATCATCAAAGGAGGGACCCAGCCGAGCCGCAGGTCACCAGCATGTCACCATCTCCAGCTGAAACACTCCCAGGTCACCATTCAGAGCTTCATGGGGATGGTTCTCATCAATCCAAGTTTTCAAGCCCCAGCCCCGTGCTCTGCACGTGCTGCCAAGGTTCCCAGGAGGGCTTCCAGCCCACGTCTCCAACAGTTCGAGCACCTGCATTTTTAGGGGTGGGTTCAGCTAAAATATTCCGTCTTTCCAAGCATCCAATTTCTGTTGCAAAATAAAAAGCACCATTTTGCCAGGAATGGATCTTCCCAGAGCATCCTTGGGACACCAGTGCTGGCAACCCTACTCCATCCACTCGGATCAAGAGTGTGGCACAATGTGCCCAGGGCTCCGGCACTGCTCTGCTTCAGGTCACCAGCTCCTGCTTCTTGCTCCATCTGGCACAAATCCCACAAAAAACCCGAACTGGGATCCAGTTTTCCCGTGATGTCTGACGGCAGCTGGGATAAATCCATTGCCTCCCTTTTATAAGACAGCGTCAGCTACCAGTTTTTATCCAGCAATGCCCAAGTGAGCCAGAGCAGAGCTCCTCCCTGTCCATCTCGGCTGTGATGATAACCCAGCAAGGTGCAAACAATCCCAGAGCAAAGGATTCAAAAGCTGTTCCAGCAAGATGGAGCCACGTGGGATGAGGATGCTGCCGTGGTCCTGCTGCTCTGCTTTCACAGCTCATCCTCCTCTGGGTGGGATGGGAGCTGTTGGAGCAGGTGAAGCTGAGAAGGGTCCTGTGGGGTCCCACCAGAACAGGCAGCAACAGGCAGGGAAAAAGCATCTCGGGAATTTGGCAGCCTCCCAGGAGCTCCCTGCAGCAGCTGCTGTGTCAGCAGCAAGTCCCAGCATTGTGCACCCAGCTCTTGCTGCCCAAATGGTCCTTCTCCAAGCCGGGATTAGCTCCAGGAATGTGGTCTCTCCAGCACGGGCTGGGGTTCCAGTCCATACCACAGCGCGTGGCAGAGGCTGGGCTCCTCCACCCCTGGCATCAGCATGAAGAAGGGGACATGCACACCCCCAGGAGGAAGGGGGACATTCATCCATGATCCCAATGTGCCCTAAGGGTGGCCTGGAGCACCAGCTCCCCCGGCCCAGGACACTGGGGGTGAGCCCAGAGCAGGGGCCCAGGGGAGGGGGATCATAATGAGTCCCATTTTTAACGACACCCTCCCCAGACCCCGGCTGAGCTCCTGCCTGGTCCAACCCCGGCCACCCCACTGGATGGACAGGGGTCCCATGGCTACTCACCCCTTTGAGGTTGCTCATGGCTTGGAAGTAGATGAGATAAGCCTTCTTGGGCTCCAGCGGTGGGTTCCAGTAGCCACTGTAGGTCTGGTTGTCTCCCACAGTGAAGGGTTTGGCTTCAGTGAGGCTGCTGGCGGGCAGCTCAGCCCCAAAGTAGTGCACGGAGCCACGGGACACGGCGTCATCGAAGGTGAGTGGCACTGGGAAGCACTCCTGCCCTCCCAGCTCCCGCTTGAGCTTCCTGGGCCGCTCTTCTTCCACAATGACCTGGTAGGTGCTGGTGAGGGCCAAGCATAGGTCAGCTTTGTGAAGAAGAAGGTCCTGCCCTTCCCTTGGAGCTCGACCCCAACATCCATGTCGTGCCACCCCGCTTGTGGGGCTCTTGCCCTCGCACAACCCCAACCTACCTGATGGGAGCCCCCCTGCCCTGCGCCGGCCGCAGCAGCACCGTGATGGTGCTCTCCGACTCGCTCAGCGGTGATGGCATGTCCCCGTAGTCGAAGGTGGGAGCTGCAAAGGGAGCAGGAGACAGTGGGCAGGGGTGAGTCCTGGTCCCCACGGATGCACTTGGGGCTGTTCCCCATCCAGGGCAGAAACTGAGGCACGAGCAGCCTTACCCATGGCAAGATACCACCGAATGGTGCCATGGGAGTTCCTCCAAATGAAGAAAACCCCTCGAGGTCTTGCCAAGCGAGGGAGAGGACGCACAGGTTATCAGCACCAGTCTGGCAGAGGGGAGGAGACGGGAGCAGGACCCAAGCTAAGCGGAACCCCAGTGCTCCCTGAGATGCACCCTGGGGTCAGCACCACTCTGGATCAGTGTGAGCATCCCACCACAGGGCAGAGCACACCCAAGCCAGCCCAGCAGCACCCCCAGAGCAAGGTGGGGGACTCCCTTGTGCCTGGCATAGCCCCATGGTCCCCATGCCATCACTAGCAACCACTCTGCAGTTCAATGTCCCCATCAGGCCTCATCTCAGCCCATTAGCTGCGGACTCCACAGGCATGAGCAAACAGCCCCAGGTACTGTACGGCTTATTAACAAAGCCTAATTAATCTCTTTCTTGTACACTGACAGCTCAGGCAGCACCAGCACACCAAGCTGGCCAGACTGCCCACAGCCAGAGACCAGCTGATGGGTTTGGGGGGCTGCTCATGGTGCTCACCAGCTGCCACCACCACGAGCATCCTTCGATAGCAGCATCCAGTCACACTGGGTCCAGCACTACAGAGGAGAAGCCCCAGCACCAGGCGTGGAGCCGAAGGGAACCTACCAGAGATGTTGGTGGTGATCTCGGTGAGCGCTGTCTGGCCAAAGCCCTTGCCGGTGCGGGCCCGCACGGAGAAGAGGTAGGTGGTGCCGGGGTGGAGGTTGGAGAAGACGTGGTAGGTCTCGTTGCGGAGCTTGGAGACGGTGCGGCGCGGGCCAGGCACGTTCACCGCCGGGTCGGAGGACTCGATGCTCTGGTAGCTGATCTGCAGGGACAGGGCAGAGCATCACCAACGGCCACAGGAGAGGGGAGAGACCCCAGATCTGGGCAGAGAAGGGGTTAAAGGGATGAATTCAGAGGAGGGGATGGTCAAGGGGCAGCCTGGCAGATGCTTCTGGGGGTAAATCAAAAGCAGAGGTTCATCAGAAAAGCCACTGCAGGTTAACGCCAGTGACTCCAAAAGAAGGACTCCCCAGCAGGGACAATCCCTGCCAGGACGGGGATGGACACAGGCTGGATCCATGTTCCAAAACACCTGAAGCAATGCTCCAGCCACCTTTAATCCCCACAGCCAAAAGCAGCAGTTGCCCCGGATCCCCAACAGGACACTCCTGTGTCCCATGTGGGTGCCGCATCCGGCCAGGATGTACCTCGTACTGTGTGATGAGACCATTGGGCTCCACTGGTTCCTCCCACTTCAGAAAGATCATGTCCTCCAGCGGGGTGAAGGTGAGGGACTCGGAGGCGATGCCGCCGGGCACTGGGGAAGGAGAAGGGATGTGCTCGGATACAGCAAGAAACCCATCTGGAAGGAGAAATCCTCCAGGAAACCCCTCCAGGCGTCTGCAGTGGCTCCCCAGGGAGATGCTCCTCATGGCGCTGATGCTCCAGCCCCCTGGTGACACTTTGCCACGGCAGGGGCAGGTTTGGCACAAACCCTGCAGGTATCATTCCTGGTATCTCATAGTAGCAAGACTCCCGTGTGCTGTCACCAGTGCCCGAGTTCACCAGTGCAAGGAAAGCAAAACCAACAGGTTTCCTTTTCCCAAACAACCCAAATTCCCTCCCAGAGCCATAGGTATCCTCAGGAGACTGCCAGCACTCCCCACGGTGAGCGATAACATCCTCAGCTGCAGACAGGCTTGACATGCCCCAGCCTTCCTCTCTAATTAGCGCCAACATCAATAATAACTGCAAACTAACAGCAACCAGCAGCACTGGCATCAATTTTGGCTCCTTCTCCATGGATTTCTCAACCCAAGGGGGTCGTTGAGGAGGCAATGGCTCAGCAAAGACCCCCACTCACCAGCAGCATCCTCCACTGTGGGCTTGAGTACCTGAAACATGCACCCCCCCCGTTCAGATCTAATTACAGGGCCGAGAGAGGGATCGCCTTCCACGCACTTCCCACCGTGCAAATACACAATTTCCACTTGATTTACAAGTTAATTTAATCAGAGGCACCATGTCCTACACGTGTACACAAGGCACGTATTAAATTCACAGCAAATTATGGAAACCTTTAGGGCAGGAATATGTGTCTCTCTGTATATAACCTATCTGTACATATAGGCACCATGCATTGAGACCAGCAGAGGCACACAGGGTGTGTACATACCTTTCTGCCATCCATACACGGGTTTATTTATGTCTGTATTTATATCTGTTTATTCTGGCGTGCACTGCATGCACCCTGCCTGCAGGGAAGGGAACTGGCTCCCTGCACGCACCTCCCCGCAGCACCAACATGCTGCAGTGGTGTTTCCATAGGTACCCAGGATTGAGTCTCCTTGTTTCATGCAGGCATAGACCAAAATCTCCAGCTGTGGGTCACCAGCCTTGCCTGGATCTATATGGGACACTTAAACACCAGCTGGGCAACCTATGGATGCAGCATCCTCTTCTCTCAGTGCCCTGCACAGGAGCCAGCAGGACTTTGCTCAGGGTCCAAGGGGGACGTTGTGAACAACACCCTTGGACTGGCCCTATTATTAACGCTCCAGAAACAGGGTTTCCAACCCAAAACTTCCAGTGCCTAAAGGGGTTGACAAGAAACCTGGAGAGGGGCTTTGGACAAGGGATGGAGGGACAGGACAAGGGGGATGGCTTTAACCTGCCAGAGGGGAGGTAGAGATGAGCTCTGAGGCAGAAGCTCTTCCCTGGGAGGGTGCTGAGGCGCTGGCACAGGGTGCCCAGAGAAGCTGGGGCTGCCCCATCCCTGGCAGTGTTCAAGGCCAGGTTGGACACAGGGGCTTGGAGCAACCTGCTCTAGTGGAAGGTGTCCCTGCCCGGGGCAGGCGTTGGAGCTGGGTTAAACTTTAAGGCCCCTTCCACCACAAACCAGTTTGGGATTTACGATTTACCCACTTGGGATGGGGGGTGCAGCCCACACCAGGGCTCCCCCCACCCTGAGACAAGCTCAGTGCTGCAGTGGTGGATGCTGCAACCGAAGCTGGGCTCATGCCAATATAAACCACAATCAAAGATCCTATTATTAACAAGCCTTCACCACCTTGGCTTAATTTCACAGGCAGCTGCTTATCAGCCAGTTCTAGTAGCTCAAATCCTCATCCCCCTCACAGGAAGGCAACAAGATGCTGGACCATACCCATAATATCTGCAATATATCCACAGCCATCAAGCTATCTCCCCCAAGACCAGACCTATGCACAGCCCCGAGTTCAACCCAAGGGGGAAGCCACAAGCCCCAGTTAATCAAGGCACTGGGGACAGCAGCTGGAGTGATCACGGTATAGCAAAAAGACATCTGGAGCTCCGGTATTAATATTCAATAAGAAAACAGCTGGAGCAGTCACAGCACACTGAGAACAGCTGAAGCTATTAGAGCTGGAAAAGAAAGCATCAGGAGCATAAAGCTGGGTGCCCCGGGTCGAGCAGGCTCAGGGTTGGGGATACACAAAGTGCTGATGTGCAGAAAAAGGTGCCAAATTCAGGCTTTCGAGATGAAAACGGGACCTGGAGACTGTCCCAGCTCCATTCCAGCTGTGCAGGCTTTGCTGCCCAGCCCGGGAAAACGGGAGCCATGAGCCACGCGCACACAAAGCCGCGTGTTTCACTGGGTGCCGAACCAAGGCAAGTCCCACGCAGGGGGATTTCATGGCAAGCTTCTCCTTGGGACTCATCCAGCGGGGCTGGAGCCGGCTGGATCCCCTGCAATTATCAATTCTTCCACCTTAATCACCGTTACTTGATGCTAAGAAGTGCTCTGGAGATTAATTACCTCCTTGCTTAACAGTTTGCACTGGTGACACGGAGACAGCCAGGGATGCTTCAGCACCCAGCACCCACCCCGGGGTGCAGTGGCTCCTTGCACCCCATGCAAGCTCCAACTGCTGCTTCCCTCCACAGAGCAGGATAAGACCCCTCACCCCACCAGCCGCAGCACTTTTTGGGCTGCCCAGCTGTCCTTGAAGGCCAAGTCACCATGGCAGGGGGAGGAGATGCTGATGGATCAGCGAAGAGGATGTGATGAGCAGAAGGAATCATTAGCAGGGAGATGCCAGCCCTGAATGTGGCCTGGTGCTGATGGGTGGCACTGGAGACATGGAGCCAGCTCTGCCCTGTAGCTCCTGACACATTCACTGGATCTCCAGAGCCCCAAACAACCTGAGCACTCTGCTGATGAGGAGCCGCAGCCAGGGACCACGGTGCAGGGTCAGGCCAGGCCCAGGGGATCACTCCAGTGGCCCCAGCTCCAGTACATCCTCAGGGAAGGGACGAGCAGGGGCAAGAGATGGCAAACCCAGGAGTCCTGGAGCAACACTGGAACCTCCAGTGAGGACATGAGCCCCACTCAGCTGCCAGCAGTGGGGACACAGCCCCAAGACACAGCCAAGAGCAGGGAGAAGAGAAACAGCTCGGCTGTTCAGGAGCAATATTGCTGGTAAATAAGCAGGGCCAGACACCCTGTACCAACACACACTCACCCATAGGGCTTGTTTCACAACCCAAACCCACCCAAGAGCAAGCTTAATCAAGGAAGAGCATGGGGGAAGCTAAGAAAAGCCACCCTGGGCTCTGCTTAACAGCACTCCCAGAAATGTAGCGATGCTGAATTAATCACCGACCAAGCAGATAAAAGATGTTACCTCAGTGTAAAGCATTAATTGTTTTAATTGTTATTATTATCGCTGCCAGGCTTTGGTTCCACACTAAGGGATGAGCAAGGATGACTCGTGCTGGGAGGAGCTGCCCATCACTCAGCTCTTGCACCCGCCACCAGACCAGGCACGCTAAAACACTCTGCTCCAAGGACAAGGGCGGTGTTCCTGCAGGGACATCCCCATCCTGTCCCCTTGCCCCCCAACACCACTCTAAACATTCAGCATTTCCCAGCCACATCACTGCTCCTTTTTCTCACACCCCCACGCGCAGCTCTGGGGCTGCAACAGCCTTTTCCCTTCCCTCTCAGTGCAATGGCCACAGGAGATATTCCCATCATGCCCCTGGCTGAGAGCTACAGATGTGCATCGTGCCATGGGAAACACCCCAGCAGCTCATCAGCTGTGGAGCCCCATTTCTGGGGATGATCACAGAATCATGGAATGGTTTGGGTTAGAAAGGACCTTAAAGCTCACCCAGCTCCAACCCCCTGCCACAGTCAGGGACACCTTCCACTAGAGCAGGCTGCTCCAAGCCCCATCCAAGCTGGCCTTGAACACTGCCAGGGCTGGAGATGCACCTCCCTGAGCGGACTCACCATCCTCATCCGTCTGGAATATCACCTCCTTGCCCTCCTTGCGACCCTCGGGGTTGGAGAGGATGAGCTTGACGTGGATGTTCTTGTAGGGCAGCAGGTTTTTGATGGTGTAGCGGTTGGCGTTGCGCTCCATCTTCACGCACTCCTGGAAGGTTTGGTTGTGGCCGGTGCCCACGAAATAGCGGTAGCAGAGGGAGACAGTGTAGGTGTGACAGCGGGTCAGGTTGTAGCCCAGCGGCTCCCACTGCAACGTCAGCTGCCGGGACTGGATCTCGGAGAAAGCCAGGCCTTTGGGGGCCCGCATGGGCTCTGCAGGGAGCAGAAATGGGGAGAGGTGAGTGACACAGCAAAACATCCTGTGGGTTTATGTCTATTGCCAGGGAAAGCCCTTTTGCAGCATGGAAACAAGATCACAGAATCCCAGACTGGGATGGAAGGGACCTTAAAGCTCATGAAGTTCCAACCCACTTGCCGTGGTGGAGCATCCGCACCACAAACAGCCCACAGTAACCAGATAAACGTGCCTGCATGATGGGAGCCCTCACATTTTCATCAAGCCCATGCCAGGCTCTTGAAAGGACAGAGACCAAGTTCCATTGCCGGGAAGGAGTTTAATTAGCTCTAATTGGCGTGAACAGGAGAAGGACTCAGCTTTAATGAGCAGCCAACAGCACATACACACACACATGGGTGGTTTGGGTTAATGGCAGGAAACTCCTCTCCACAGCCAAGGCTGGTGGGAAGGACACTGAGAGGGATGGAGAGTCTTTGTCCACCTGGCCCCAGAGCTGATCCCACAGGTGATTCCCCCGGGATTTGCACGGTGGAGGAGCTGGGACAGCTCAGGGCTACAGGAGACTTCTGCAGCCTCAGCAGATGCTCCTGCAGGTCCCGATGCCCTCAGGGACTGTGCAAAACCTCAGTTTTGGAGGGACAAGCACAGCAAGAGGCACACAGCCCCACGCTGCAGGAACCCAGCCTTAAACCACATCTGGCTCTACCAAAAGCCACGAACCCTCAGCCCTGATGCCTCTGCACAGGCTGATCACGTTGGTTGAGGATCCGGCCTCATCCATGCCCCTGCTACCCTCCAGCCATGACCACAGTGTGGGTTTAATTAAGGGTCCCTCCTGAGATGCTGTGTACAGCCACTGAAAAGTCAATTAAAGGTGGATCCATCGGAGCAGGGATGCTTCAAGCTCCCTGACTGCATCAGCAAACACCCTCAGCATCCATCCAGCCCCAACCATGCTCCCTGCCTGGGGCTTGGGGTGGCAGAGGACCTTGCCCAAGGCCACTCAGGGTGACCAGGATGAGTTGTGGGTCTCACCTGCACACTTGGTGCGGCTGATGAGGGGTGGCCCCGGTTTGCCGGTGCCCCCCTCCCCAGGCCGGGTGAGCAGGACACTGATCTCATACTCCGTGTCGGGATCCAAGTGCCAGAGCTTGTAGGTCTGCATGTTGACAGCGTGGACCTCCGACCAGGGCCCCGAGGTCATGCGGTACTCGATCTCCTTGCGCACGATGGGGCCGTCGCCGATGATGGAGTTGGTGTTGAGTTGGATGATGAGGTAGGTGGAGCCAGCCCGGAGCAGCTGAGGGGGTGCAATGGGTGTTGGGGGCTCTGGAAGAGAGCAGAGAAGGGGTAATGGAGCATCCCCCTCCAGAAGCAGTTCCACAGCATCCCCAGACATGGAATCATAGAATCCCAGCCTGGTTTGTGTTGGAAGGGACCTTAAAGCTCATCCAGTTCCAACCCCCTGT